>NC_064415.1:0-105000 GCF_023375975.1 Astyanax mexicanus
ATACAATGCGCACAAACCTCACTCATCATTTACTCTTGCTAGCTGTTGTCATGTCTGTTACCATTTGTAAAATCACAAAACACACTATGGATTTAAAAACTCTCTTATAAATCTTCAGAAGCGTAAAAGTGTAAATAAGAGCTTGAGAGTGCATTTCCGGGGCTGGGCGGTGCATGTGCATTGTGAAGCTCACGCCCACACCTAATTTCAGTGGCCACGGAAGGTTTGGAGCTTAAGAGTTCATTTCCGGGGCCTGACAGTGCACATGCACTGTAAAGCCCCTGTTGCACACAGGCAGTCTTGGTATTTTGTCCCACTGGCACCTCTGGGGTTGCCTGCAGAGTTTGGTGCCACAGAAGTCAATGTAGGCCAAACTCCTTCCCCCAACATCCCAGAGGTCTAAAATCGAAATATGTTGTCCGGATAGCACATTTGAGGTTGCCTGTAAACAAAATCCCAGTATATTTCATCGCTTATTGAGAAAAATAGAGACAATCCTAGATTCCTTTTCACTACTGTGGCTAAACTCACCGGCAGTCAAAAACAAACTAGCTCCGTTATCCCTGTCGACATTAATAGTAATGATTTCATGAAGTTCTTTGATGATAAAATTAATAGCATTAGACAAAAAATTCAGTATCACCCCCAAAATTTACTTATAGATATCAATGAATGCTGCTCCAGCTCTGAGACACACCTAGAGTGTTTCAGCCCGGTTACAGAAAAAGATTTACTTAGTGTAATTAACTCATCAAAATCAACATCATGTATATTAGATCCAGTACCCACACAATTATTGAAACAGGCACTGCCAAAGGTGGGAAAATCATTACTAGAAATAGTAAATTCATCACTTAGCATGGGCTACGTACCCAATTCTCTTAAATTGGCGGTCATTAAGCCCATTATCAAAAAGCCAAATCTGGACCCCCGCGAGCTTGCTAATTATAGACCAATTTCTAATCTTTCCTTTATAGCCAAAATCCTAGAAAAAATTGTGTTTAACCAGCTGCGCTTGTATCTACAAAGTAATAGTATGCATGAGGTTTTTCAATCTGGATTTAGACAAAACCATAGTACTGAAACAGCTCTACTTAGAGTAACTAATGATTTACTTTCAGCTCTTGATAGGGGCAGTAATGCCATCCTTGTACTGCTAGATATAAGTGCTGCCTTTGACACCATAGATCACGCTATTCTACTTGATAGGTTAGAAAATCTTATAGGAATTAAAGGATCAGCCCTCACCTGGTTCAGATCTTATCTGAGAGATCGATTCCAGTGTGTTTACTTAAATAACGAATGCTCTTATCAGTCTAGAGTAAAATATGGTGTCCCTCAAGGATCAATACTGGGTCCATTACTCTTTACTCTTTATATGCTACCACTGGGTAAAATTATCCGTAGGCATGGTATTAACTTTCACTGCTATGCTGATGACACGCAACTTTACATATCTGCTAAACCTAACGAGGAGCTCTGTATAAATCAAATAACAGACTGTATTAAAGACATTAAAAATTGGATGACACACAACTTTCTCTTACTTAATTCTGATAAAACTGAGGTCCTTCTATTAGGTCCTAATATTGATAAAAACATAAATGTTAATACTGTAGACATAGACGGTCACTTAATTATACCTGGTAAAACTGTGAGAAACCTTGGGGTCATCTTTGACCCAATTCTTTCGTTTGATGCTCACATATGTAGCATAGTCAAAATTGCATTCTTCCACTTAAGAAATATAGCTAAAATCCGCAGTATACTCTCTCTGGAAGATGCTGAGAAGCTGGTACATGCATTCATAACCTCCAGGCTGGACTACTGCAATGCGTTGTTGGCTGGAAGTCCACATAAATTACTCCATAAACTCCAGCTAGTTCAGAATGCAGCCGCAAGAGTGCTTACCAGAGCTAGAAAGTTCGATCACATTACACCTATTCTTTCATCCCTACATTGGCTACCTGTTAGATTTCGTATAGATTATAAAATACTTCTCCTGACGTATAAATCCCTTAATGGTCTGGCCCCGCATTATCTACAGGAACTCCTTACTCCTTACAATCCGCCGCGTTCACTCCGCTCCCAAGACGCTGGCCTGTTATTAGTCCCGCGTATTAGAAAAAACTATGCAGGAGGAAGAGCGTTCTTTTATAAAGCTCCCCAACTTTGGAATAGCCTCCCTATTAATATACGGGACTCAGACACACTCTCAATCTTTAAATCTAGACTCAAAACATTTCTATTTGCTCAAGCTTTTGAGTAATGTCTCATTACAATTTTCTTCCTCTTACAGCTTATCCAGCAAATATAAACCCTGTCCTAATCATCTGCTTTCTCTTTCTCTCCCCATGTCCTGAGCTGCTGCTACCAGTGCCCATCCCACTCCAGCAGAGTTTTATAAAACCATTCTAACCCCTTTCTCTTCCCTCCCCTCTCTGTTCTCTCTCTCTGTCTTTCTCACATGTGCTGAGACGCCTGGCCGGCCGGTCTTCCTGGATGTGTCCGTCTGTGGTTCCAGCTTTCAGGAATCAGCCCTGTCCTTCTACTCAGAATTATTACACAGCCCTTCTAACTTCTGCTTTTTTTTTTCTCTTCCTTTCCTTTCTGTTTTCTCTATCTATCTCTTTTACATGTATGGAGATGCTGTTCCTGCTGTTCCCAGCCTGCCTCTCCACTGCCTGCTGTGTTGTTCTCCGGCTCTGCAACCCTGCACTGATTACCATTAACACACTCAGTATCTGTTTCTGTATTAGCCATAGCTCTATAGTTTGTGCCCATCACATTCTTATATTCATAAATTAGTACCTGTTATATTAGCCATAGTTCACATTAATTCTCTGTACTGTTTTTGTTCTGTTATTTGTTTGTTGTTTGTTTATACTGAGCGGGTCAACCCGAGTAGGATGGGTTCCTCGGACTGAGTCTTGGTTCCTTCCAAGGTTTCTTCCTCTTAAAGGGAGTTTTTCCTTGCCACTGTGTCACCATAAAATTGGCATCTCTGTGGTGCTGCTCATAAGAGGCGTGGACCTGTTTTTCCTGTAAAGCGGCTTTGTGACAACCTTTGCTGTAAAAAGCGCTATATAAATAAAATTGAATTGAATTGAATTGAACTGTAAAGTTTCATGCCACAGAAGTCAACGTAGGCCAAACTCCTTCCCCCGACAATCTAGAGGTCTAAAATTTAAATATGTTGTCCGAATGGCACTTCTGGTGTTGTTTGTAAAGTTTCGTGTTACTGAAGTCAACGTAGGCCAAACTCCTTCCCCTGACAACTCAGAGGTCTGAAATTGTAATATGTTGTCCGGATAGCACATTTGAGGTTGCCTGTAAAGTGTCGTGCCAAAGAAGTCAACGTAGGCCAAACTCCTTCCCCGGACAATCTAGAGGTCTAAAATTTAAATATGTTGTCCGAATGGCACTTTTGGTGTTGTTTGTAAAGTTTCGTGTTACTGAAGTCAACATAGGCCAAACTCCTTCCCCCGACAACCTAGAGGTCTGAAATTTAAATATGTTGTCCGAATGGCACTTCTGGTGTGGTTTGTAAAGTTTCGTGTTACTGAAGTCAACGTAGGCCAAACTCCTTCCCCTGACAACCCAGAGGTCTCAGATCGTAATATGTTGTCCGGATAGCACATTTGAGGTTGCCTGTAAAGTTTGGTTCCTTAGAAGTCAACGTAGGCCAAACTCCTTCCCCCGACATCCCAGAGGTCTGAAATCGAAATATGTTGTCCGAATAGCACTTCTCGTGTTTTTTGTAAAGTTTGGTGACACAGAAGTCAACGTAGGCCAAACTCCTTCCCCCGACAACCTAAAGGTCTGAAATTTAAATATGTTGTCCGAATGGCACTTCTGGTGTTGTTTGTAAAGTTTCGTGTTACTTAAGTCAACGTAGGCCAAACTCCTTCCCCTGACAACCCAGAGGTCTGAAATCGAAATATGTTGTCTGGATAGCACATTTGAGGTTGCCTGTAAAGTTTCGTGTTATAGAAGTCAACATAGGCCAAACTCCTTCCCCCGACAATCTAGATGTCTGAAATTTAAATATGTTGTCCGACTGGCACTTCTGGTGTTGTTTGTAAAGTTTTGTGTTACTGAAGTCAACGTAGGCCAAACTCCTTCCCCCTAAAACCTAGAGGTCTGTAATTTAAATATGTTGTCCGAATGGCACTTCTGGTGTGGTTTGTAAAGTTTCGTGTTACTGAAGTCAACGTAGGCCAAACTCCTTCCCCTGAGAACCAAGCGGTCTGAAATCGTAATGTGTTGTCCGAATAGCACTTCTGGTGTTGTTTGTAAAGTTTCGTGACACAAAAGTCAATGTAGGCCAAACTCCTTCCCCCGACATCTCAGAGGTCTGAAATCGAAATATGTTGTCTGAATAGCACATTTGAGGTTGCCTGTAAAGTTTCGTGCCACAGAAGTCAACGTAGGCCAAACTCCTTCCCCCGACAATCTAGAGGTCTGAAATAGTAATATGTTGTCCGAATAGCACTTCTGGTGTTGTTTGTAAAGTTTCGTGACACAAAAGTCAACGTAGGCCAAACTCCTTCCCCCTAAAACCTAGAGGTCTGAAATTTAAATATGTTGTCCGAATGGCACTTCTGGTGTGGTTTGTAAAGTTTCGTGTTACTGAAGTCAACGTAGGCCAAACTCCTTCCCCTGAGAACCAAGAGGTCTGAAATCGTAATATGTTGTCCTAATAGCACTTCTGGTGTTGTTTGTAAAGTTTCGTGACACAAAAGTCAATGTAGGCCAAACTCCTTCCCCCGACATCCCAGAGGTCTGAAATCGAAATATGTTGTCCGAATAGCACACTTGAGGTTGCCTGTAAAGTTTCGTGCACAGAAGTCAACGTAGGCCAAACTCCTTCCCCCGACAACCTAGAGGTCTGAAATTTAAATATGTTGTCCGAATGGTACTTCTGGTGTTGTTTGTAAAGTTTCGTGTTACTGAAGTCAACGTAGGCCAAACTCCTTCCCCTGAGAACCAAGAGGTCTGAAATCGTAATATGTTGTCCGATTAGCACTTCTGGTGTTGTTTGTAAAGTTTCGTGACACAGAAGTCAACGTAGGCCAAACTCCTTCCCCCGACATCCCAGAGGTCTGAAATCGAAATATGTTGTCCGGATAGCACATTTGAGGTTGCCTGTAAAGTTTCGTGCCACAGAAGTCAACGTAGGCCAAACTCCTTCCCCCGACAATCTAGAGGTCTGAAATAGTAATATGTTGTCCGAATAGCACTTCTGGTGTTGTTTGTAAAGTTTCGTGACACAAAAGTCAACGTAGGCCAAACTCCTTCCCCCTAAAACCTAGAGGTCTGAAATTTAAATGTGTTGTCCAAATGGCACTTCTGGTATGGTTTGTAAAGTTTCGTGTTACTGAAGTCAACGTAGGCCAAACTCCTTCCCCTGAGAACCCAGAGGTCTGAAATCGAAATATGTTGTCCGAATAGCACATTTGAGGTTGCCTGTAAAGTTTCGTGCCAAAGAAGTCAACGTAGGCAAAACTCCTTCCCCCGACAATCTAGAGGTCTGAAATAGTAATATGTTGTCCGAATAGCACTTCTGGTGTTGTTTGTAAAGTTTCGTGTTACTGAAGTCAACGTAGGCCAAACTCCTTCCCCTGACAACCCAGAGGTCTGAAATCGAAATATGTTGTCCGAATAGCACTTCTGGTGTTGTTTGTAAAGTTTCGTGTTACTGAAGTCAACGTAGGCCAAACTCCTTCCCCCGACATCCCAGAGGTCTGAAATCGAAATATGTTGTCCGGATAGCACATTTGAGGTTGCCTGTAAAGTTTCGTGCCACAGAAGTCAACGTAGGCCAAACTCCTTCCCCCGACAATCTAGAGGTCTGAAATTGAAATATGTTGTCCGAATGGTCACTTCTGGTGTGGTTTGTAAAGTTTCGTGTTACTGAAGTCAACGTAGGCCAAACTCCTTCCCCCGACATCCCAGAGGTCTGAAATTGAAATATGTTGTCCGAATGGTCACTTCTGGTGTGGTTTGTAAAGTTTCGTGTTACTGAAGTCAACGTAGGCCAAACTCCTTCCCCCGACAATCTAGAGGTCTGAAATAGTAATATGTTGTCCGAATAGCACTTCTGGTGTTGTTTGTAAAGTTTCGTGACACAAAAGTCAACGTAGGCCAAACTCCTTCCCCCTAAAACCTAGAGGTCTGAAATCGAAATATGTTGTCCGAATAGCACTTCTGGTGTTGTTTGTAAAGTTTCGTGTTACTGAAGTCAACGTAGGCCAAACTCCTTCCCCCGACATCCCAGAGGTCTGAAATCGAAATATGTTGTCTGAATGGTCACTTCTGGTGTTGTTTGTAAAGTTTCGTGACACAAAAGTCAACGTAGGCCAAACTCCTTCCCCCTAAAACCTAGAGGTCTGAAATTTAAATATGTTGTCCGAATGGCACTTCTGGTGTGGTTTGTAAAGTTTCGTGTTACTGAAGTCAACGTAGGCCAAACTCCTTCCCCTGAGAACCAAGTGGTCTGAAATCGTAAAATGTTGTCCGAATAGCACTTCTGGTGTTGTTTGTAAAGTTTCGTGACACAGAAGTCAACGTAGGCCAAACTCCTTCCCCCGACATCTCAGAGGTCTGAAATCGAAATATGTTGTCCGGATAGCACATTTGAGGTTGCATGTAAAGTTTCGTGCCACAGAAGTCAACGTAGGCCAAACTCCTTCCCCCGACAATCTAGAGGTCTGAAATAGTAATATGTTGTCCGAATAGCACTTCTGGTGTGGTTTGTAAAGTTTCGTGTTACTGAAGTCAACGTAGGCCAAACTCCTTCCCCCGACAATCTAGAGGTCTGAAATAGTAATATGTTGTCCGAATAGCACTTCTGGTGTTGTTTGTAAAGTTTCGTGACAAAAAAGTCAACGTAGGCCAAACTCCTTCCCCCTAAAACCTAGAGGTCTGAAATTTAAATATGTTGTCCGAATGGCACTTCTGGTGTGGTTTGTAAAGTTTCATGTTACTGAAGTCAACGTAGGCCAAACTCCTTCCCCTGAGAACCAAGTGGTCTGAAATCGTAATATGTTGTCCGAATAGCACTTCTGGTGTTGTTTGTAAAGTTTCGTGACACAGAAGTCAACGTAGGCCAAACTCCTTCCCCCGACATCCCAGAGGTCTGAAATCGAAATATGTTGTCCGGATTGCACATTTGAGGTTGCCTGTAAAGTTTCGTGCCACAGAAGTCAACGTAGGCCAAACTCCTTCCCCCGACAATCTAGAGGTCTGAAATAGTAATATGTTGTCCGAATAGCACTTCTGGTGTTGTTTGTAAAGTTTCGTGTTACTGAAGTCAACGTAGGCCAAACTCCTTCCCCTGACAACCCAGAGGTCTGAAATCGAAATATGTTGTCCGAATAGCACTTCTGGTGTTGTTTGTAAAGTTTCGTGTTACTGAAGTCAACGTAGGCCAAACTCCTTCCCCCGACATCCCAGAGGTCTGAAATCGAAATATGTTGTCTGAATGGTCACTTCTGGTGTTGTTTGTAAAGTTTCGTGACACAAAAGTCAACGTAGGCCAAACTCCTTCCCCCTAAAACCTAGAGGTCTGAAATTTAAATATGTTGTCCGAATGGCACTTCTGGTGTGGTTTGTAAAGTTTCGTGTTACTGAAGTCAACGTAGGCCAAACTCCTTCCCCTGAGAACCAAGTGGTCTGAAATCGTAAAATGTTGTCCGAATAGCACTTCTGGTGTTGTTTGTAAAGTTTCGTGACACAGAAGTCAACGTAGGCCAAACTCCTTCCCCCGACATCCCAGAGGTCTGAAATCGAAATATGTTGTCCGGATAGCACATTTGAGGTTGCCTGTAAAGTTTCGTGCCACAGAAGTCAACGTAGGCCAAACTCCTTCCCCCGACATCCCAGAGGTCTGAAATCGAAATATGTTGTCCGGATAGCACATTTGAGGTTGCCTGTAAAGTTTCGTGCCACAGAAGTCAATGTAGACCAAACTCCTTCCCCCGACAATCTAGAGGTCTGAAATAGTAATAACTTGTCCGAATAGCACTTCTGGTGTTGTTTGTAAAGTTTCGTGCCACAGAAGTCAACGTAGGCCAAACTCTTTCCCCCGACATCCCAGAGGTCTGAAATCGAAATATGTTGTCCGGATAGCACATTTTAGGTTGCCTGTAAAGTTTCGTGCCACAGAATTTAACGTAGGCCAAACTCCTTCCCCCGACATCCCAGAGGTCTGAAATAGTAATATGTTGTCTGAATGGTCACTTCTGGTGTTGTTTGTAAAGTTTCGTGACACAGAAGTCAACGTAGGCCAAACTCCTTCCCCCGACATCTCAGAGGTCTGAAATCGAAATATGTTGTCCGGATAGCACATTTGAGGTTGCATGTAAAGTTTCGTGACACAGAAGTCAACGAGGCCAAACTCCTTCCCCCGACAATCTAGAGGTCTGAAATAGTAATATGTTGTCCGAATAGCACGTCTGGTGTTGTTTCTAAAGTTTCGTGACACCGAAGTCAACGTAGGCCAAACTCCTTCCCCCGACAACCCAGAGGTCTGAAATCGAAATATGTTGTCCGAATGGCACGTCTGGTGTTGTTTGTAAAGTTTCGTGTAACTGAAGTCAACGTAGGCCAAACTCCTTCCCCCGACATCCCAGAGGTCTGAAATCGAAATATGTTGTCCGGATAGCACATTTGAGGTTGCCTGTAAAGTTTCGTGCCACAGAAGTCAACGTAGGCCAAACTCCTTCCCCCGACATCCCAGAGGTCTGAAATCGAAATATGTTGTCCGGATAGCACATTTGAGGTTGCCTGTAAAGTTTCGTGACACAGAAGTCAACGTAGGCCAAACTCCTTCCCCCGACAATCTAGAGGTCTGAAATAGTAATATGTTGTCCGAATAGCACTTCTGGTGTTGTTTGTAAAGTTTCGTGACACAAAAGTCAACGTAGGCCAAACTCCTTCCCCCTAAAACCTAGAGGTCTGAAATTGAAATATGTTGTCCGAATGGTCACTTCTGGTGTTGTTTGTAAAGTTTCGTGTTACTGAAGTTAACGTAGGCCAAACTCCTTCCCCTGACAACCCAGAGGTCTGAAATCGAAATATGTTGTCCGAATAGCACATTTGAGGTTGCCTGTAAAGTTTCGTGCCAAAGAAGTCAACGTAGGCAAAACTCCTTCCCCCAACAATCTAGAGGTCTGAAATAGTAATATGTTGTCCGAATAGCACGTCTGGTGTTGTTTGTAAAGTTTCGTGACACAGAAGTCAACGTAGGCCAAACTCCTTCCCCCGACATCCCAGAGGTCTGAAATCGAAATATGTTGTCCGGATAGCACATTTGAGGTTGCCTGTAAAGTTTCGTGCCACAGAAGTCAACGTAGGCCAAACTCCTTCCCCCGACAATCTAGAGGTCTGAAATTGAAATATGTTGTCCGAATGGTCACTTCTGGTGTGGTTTGTAAAGTTTCGTGTTACTGAAGTCAACGTAGGCCAAACTCCTTCCCCCGACATCCCAGAGGTCTGAAATTGAAATATGTTGTCCGAATGGTCATTTCTGGTGTGGTTTGTAAAGTTTCGTGTTACTGAAGTCAACGTAGGCCAAACTCCTTCCCCCGACAATCTAGAGGTCTGAAATAGTAATATGTTGTCCGAATAGCACTTCTGGTGTTGTTTGTAAAGTTTCGTGACACAAAAGTCAACGTAGGCCAAACTCCTTCCCCCTAAAACCTAGAGGTCTGAAATTTAAATATGTTGTCCGAAGGGCACTTCTGGTGTGGTTTGTAAAGTTTCGTGTTACTGAAGTCAACGTAGGCCAAACTCCTTCCCCCGACAATCTAGAGGTCTGAAATAGTAATATGTTGTCCGAATAGCACTTCTGGTGTTGTTTGTAAAGTTTCGTGACACAAAAGTCAACGTAGGCCAAACTCCTTCCCCCTAAAACGTAGAGGTCTGAAATTTAAATATGTTGTCCGAATGGCACTTCTGGTGTGGTTTGTAAAGTTTCGTGTTACTGAAGTCAACGTAGGCCAAACTCCTTCCCCTGAGAACCAAGTGGTCTGAAATCGTAATATGTTGTCCGAATAGCACTTCTGGTGTTGTTTGTAAAGTTTCGTGACACAAAAGTCAACGTAGGCCAAACTCCTTCCCCCGACAATCTAGAGGTCTGAAATAGTAATATGTTGTCCGAATAGCACTTCGGGTGTTGTTTGTAAAGTTTCGTGACAAAAAAGTCAACATAGGCCAAACTCCTTCCCCCTAAAACCTAGAGGTCTGAAATTTAAATATGTTGTCCGACTGGCACTTCTGGTGTTGTTTGTAAAGTTTCGTGTCACTGAAGTCAACGTAGGCCAAACTCCTTCCCCTGAGAACCAAGAGGTCTGAAATCGTAATATGTTGTCCGATTAGCACTTCTTGTGTTGTTTGTAAAGTTTCGTGACACAGAAGTCAACGTAGGCCAAACTCCTTCCCCCGACAATCTAGACGTCTGAAATAGTAATATGTTGTCCGAATAGCACTTCTGGTGTTGTTTGTAAAGTTTCGTGACACAAAAGTCAACGTAGGCCAAACTCCTTCCCCCTAAAACCTAGAGGTCTGAAATTTAAATGTGTTGTCCGAATGGCACTTCTGGTATGGTTTGTAAAGTTTCGTGTTACTGAAGTCAACGTAGGCCAAACTCCTTCCCCTGAGAACCAAGCGGTCTGAAATTGACATATGTTGTCCGAATGGTCACTTCTGGTGTTGTTTGTAAAGTTTCGTGTTACTGAAGTTAACGTAGGCCAAACTCCTTCCCCTGACAACCCAGAGGTCTGAAATCGAAATATGTTGTCCGAATAGCACATTTGAGGTTGCCTGTAAAGTTTCGTGCCAAAGAAGTCAACGTAGGCAAAACTCCTTCCCCCGACAATCTAGAGGTCTGAAATAGTAATATGTTGTCCGAATAGCACGTCTGGTGTTGTTTCTAAAGTTTCGTGACACCGAAGTCAACGTAGGCCAAACTCCTTCCCCCGACAACCCAGAGGTCTGAAATCGAAATATGTTGTCCGAATGGCACGTCTGGTGTTGTTTGTAAAGTTTCGTGACACAAAAGTCAACGTAGGCCAAACTCCTTCCCCCTAAAACGTAGAGGTCTGAAATTTAAATATGTTGTCCGAATGGCACTTCTGGTGTGGTTTGTAAAGTTTCGTGTTACTGAAGTCAACGTAGGCCAAACTCCTTCCCCTGAGAACCAAGTGGTCTGAAATCGTAATATGTTGTCCGAATAGCACTTCTGGTGTTGTTTGTAAAGTTTCGTGACACAAAAGTCAACGTAGGCCAAACTCCTTCCCCCGACAATCTAGAGGTCTGAAATAGTAATATGTTGTCCGAATAGCACTTCGGGTGTTGTTTGTAAAGTTTCGTGACAAAAAAGTCAACATAGGCCAAACTCCTTCCCCCTAAAACCTAGAGGTCTGAAATTTAAATATGTTGTCCGACTGGCACTTCTGGTGTTGTTTGTAAAGTTTCGTGTCACTGAAGTCAACGTAGGCCAAACTCCTTCCCCTGAGAACCAAGAGGTCTGAAATCGTAATATGTTGTCCGATTAGCACTTCTTGTGTTGTTTGTAAAGTTTCGTGACACAGAAGTCAACGTAGGCCAAACTCCTTCCCCCGACAATCTAGACGTCTGAAATAGTAATATGTTGTCCGAATAGCACTTCTGGTGTTGTTTGTAAAGTTTCGTGACACAAAAGTCAACGTAGGCCAAACTCCTTCCCCCTAAAACCTAGAGGTCTGAAATTTAAATGTGTTGTCCGAATGGCACTTCTGGTATGGTTTGTAAAGTTTCGTGTTACTGAAGTCAACGTAGGCCAAACTCCTTCCCCTGAGAACCAAGCGGTCTGAAATTGACATATGTTGTCCGAATGGTCACTTCTGGTGTTGTTTGTAAAGTTTCGTGTTACTGAAGTTAACGTAGGCCAAACTCCTTCCCCTGACAACCCAGAGGTCTGAAATCGAAATATGTTGTCCGAATAGCACATTTGAGGTTGCCTGTAAAGTTTCGTGCCAAAGAAGTCAACGTAGGCAAAACTCCTTCCCCCGACAATCTAGAGGTCTGAAATAGTAATATGTTGTCCGAATAGCACGTCTGGTGTTGTTTCTAAAGTTTCGTGACACCGAAGTCAACGTAGGCCAAACTCCTTCCCCCGACAACCCAGAGGTCTGAAATCGAAATATGTTGTCCGAATGGCACGTCTGGTGTTGTTTGTAAAGTTTCGTGTAACTGAAGTCAACGTAGGCCAAACTCCTTCCCCCGACATCCCAGAGGTCTGAAATCGAAATATGTTGTCCGGATAGCACATTTGAGGTTGCCTGTAAAGTTTCGTGCCACAGAAGTCAACGTAGGCCAAACTCCTTCCCCCGACATCCCAGAGGTCTGAAATCGAAATATGTTGTCCGGATAGAACATTTGAGGTTGCCTGTAAAGTTTCGTGCCACAGAAGTCAACGTAGGCCAAACTCCTTCCCCCGACAATCTAGAGGTCTGAAATAGTAATATCTTGTCCGAATAGCACTTCTGGTGTTGTTTGTAAAGTTTCGTGCCACAGAAGTCAACGTAGTCCAAACTCCTTCCCCCGACATCCCAGAGGTCTGAAATCGAAATATGTTGTCCGGATAGCACATTTGAGGTTGCCTGTAAAGTTTCGTGCCACAGAAGTCAACGTAGGCCAAACTCCTTCCCCCGACAATCTAGAGGTCTGAAATAGTAATATGTTGTCCGAATAGCACTTCTGGTGTTGTTTGTAAAGTTTCGTGTTACTGAAGTCAACTTAGGCCAAACTCCTTCCCCTGACAACCCAGAGGTCTGAAATCGAAATATGTTGTCCGAATAGCACTTCTGGTGTTGTTTGTAAAGTTTCGTGTTACTGAAGTCAACGTAGGCCAAACTCCTTCCCCTGACAACCCAGAGGTCTGAAATCGAAATATGTTGTCCGGATAGCACATTTGAGGTTGCCTGTAAAGTTTCGTGCCACAGAAGTCAACGTAGGCCAAACTCCTTCCCCCGACAATCTAGAGGTCTGAAATATTAATATGTTGTCCGAATAGCACTTCTGGTGTTGTTTGTAAAGTTTCGTGTTACTGAACTCAACGTAGGCCAAACTCCTTCACCCGACATCCCAGAGGTCTGAAATCGAAATATGTTGTCTGAATGGTCACTTCTTGTGTTGTTTGTAAAGTTTTGTGTTACTGAAGTCAACGTAGGCCAAACTCCTTCCCCTGACAACCCAGAGGTCTGAAATAGTAATATGTTGTCCGAATAGCACTTCTGGTGTTGTTTGTAAAGTTTCGTGACACAAAAGTCAACGTAGGCCAAACTCCTTCCCCCTAAAACCTAGAGGTCTGAAATTTAAATGTGTTGTCCGAATGGCACTTCTGGTATGGTTTGTAAAGTTTCGTGTTACTGAAGTCAACGTAGGCCAAACTCCTTCCCCTGAGAACCAAGCGGTCTGAAATTGAAATATGTTGTCCGAATGGTCACTTCTGGTGTTGTTTGTAAAGTTTCGTGTTACTGAAGTTAACGTAGGCCAAACTCCTTCCCCTGACAACCCAGAGGTCTGAAATCGAAATATGTTGTCCGAATAGCACATTTGAGGTTGCCTGTAAAGTTTCGTGCCAAAGAAGTCAACGTAGGCAAAACTCCTTCCCCCGACAATCTAGAGGTCTGAAATAGTAATATGTTGTCCGAATAGCACGTCTGGTGTTGTTTCTAAAGTTTCGTGACACCGAAGTCAACGTAGGCCAAACTCCTTCCCCCGACAACCCAGAGGTCTGAAATCGAAATATGTTGTCCGAATGGCACGTCTGGTGTTGTTTGTAAAGTTTCGTGTAACTGAAGTCAACGTAGGCCAAACTCCTTCCCCCGACATCCCAGAGGTCTGAAATCGAAATATGTTGTCCGGATAGCACATTTGAGGTTGCCTGTAAAGTTTCGTGCCACAGAAGTCAACGTAGGCCAAACTCCTTCCCCCGACATCCCAGAGGTCTGAAATCGAAATATGTTGTCCGGATAGAACATTTGAGGTTGCCTGTAAAGTTTCGTGCCACAGAAGTCAACGTAGGCCAAACTCCTTCCCCCGACAATCTAGAGGTCTGAAATAGTAATATCTTGTCCGAATAGCACTTCTGGTGTTGTTTGTAAAGTTTCGTGCCACAGAAGTCAACGTAGTCCAAACTCCTTCCCCCGACATCCCAGAGGTCTGAAATCGAAATATGTTGTCCGGATAGCACATTTGAGGTTGCCTGTAAAGTTTCGTGCCACAGAAGTCAACGTAGGCCAAACTCCTTCCCCCGACAATCTAGAGGTCTGAAATAGTAATATGTTGTCCGAATAGCACTTCTGGTGTTGTTTGTAAAGTTTCGTGTTACTGAAGTCAACTTAGGCCAAACTCCTTCCCCTGACAACCCAGAGGTCTGAAATCGAAATATGTTGTCCGAATAGCACTTCTGGTGTTGTTTGTAAAGTTTCGTGTTACTGAAGTCAACGTAGGCCAAACTCCTTCCCCTGACAACCCAGAGGTCTGAAATCGAAATATGTTGTCCGGATAGCACATTTTAGGTTGCCTGTAAAGTTTGGTGCCACAGAATTTAACGTAGGCCAAACTCCTTCCCCCGACAACCTAGAGGTCTGAAATTTAAATATGTTGTCCGAATGGCACTTTTGGTGTTGTTTGTAAAGTTTCGTGTTACTGAAGTCAACGTAAACCAAACTCCTTTCCCTGACAACCCAGAGGTCTGAAATCGAAATATGTTGTCCGAATGGCAATTCTGGTGTTGTTTGTAAAGTTTCGTGTTACTGAAGTCAACGTAGGCCAAACGCCTTCCCCCGACAACCTAGAGGTCTGAAATTTAAATATGTTGTCCGGATAGCACATTTGAGGTTGCCTGTAAAGTTTCGTGTTACAGAAGTCAACGTAGGCCAAACTCCTTCCCCCGACAACCTACAGGTCTGAAATTTAAATATGTTGTCCAAATGGTACTTCTGGTGTTGTTTTTAAAGTTTCGTGTTACTGAAGTCAACGTAGGCCAAACTCCTTCCCCCGACAACCCAAAGGTCTGAAATCGAAATATGTTTTCCGAATGGCACTTCTGGTGTTATTTGTAAAGTTTTGTGTTACTGAAGTCAACGTAGGCCAAACGCCTTCCCCCGACAACCTAGAGGTCTGAAATTTAAATATGTTGTCCGAATGGCACTTTTGGTGTTGTTTGTAAAGTTTCGTGTTACTGAAGTCAACGTAAACCAAACTCCTTTCCCTGACAACCCAGAGGTCTGAAATCGAAATATGTTGTCCGAATGGCAATTCTGGTGTTGTTTGTAAAGTTTCGTGTTACTGAAGTCAACGTAGGCCAAACGCCTTCCCCCGACAACCTAGAGGTCTGAAATTTAAATATGTTGTCCGGATAGCACATTTGAGGTTGCCTGTAAAGTTTCGTGTTACAGAAGTCAACGTAGGCCAAACTCCTTCCCCCGACAACCTACAGGTCTGAAATTTAAATATGTTGTCCAAATGGTACTTCTGGTGTTGTTTCTAAAGTTTCGTGTTACAGAAGTCAACGTAGGCCAAACTCCTTCCCCCGACAACCCAAAGGTCTGAAATCGAAATATGTTTTCCGAATGGCACTTCTGGTGTTATTTGTAAAGTTTCGTGTTACTGAAGTCAACGTAGGCCAAACGCCTTCCCCCGACAACCTAGAGGTCTGAAATTTAAATATGTTGTCCGAATAGCACGTCTGGTGTTGTTTGTAAAGTTTCGTGACACAGAAGTCAACGTAGGCCAAACTCCTTCCCCCGACAATCTAGAGGTCTGAAATAGTAATATGTTGTCCGAATAGCACTTCTGGTGTTGTTTGTAAAGTTTCGTGACACAGAAGTCAACGTAGGCCAAACTCCTTCCCCCGACAACCCAGAGGTCTGAAATCGAAATATGTTGTCCGCATAGCACATTTGAGGTTGCCTGAAAAGTTTCGTGCCATAGAAGTCAACGTAGGCCAAACTCCTTCCCCCGACAATCTAGAGGTCTGAAATAGTAATATGTTGTCTGAATGGTCACTTCTGGTGTTGTTTGTAAAGTTTTGTGTTACTGAAGTCAACGTAGGCCAAACTCCTTCCCCCGACAACCCAGAGGTCTGAAATCGAAATATGTTGTCCGAATGGCACGTCTGGTGTTGTTTGTAAAGTTTCGTGTAACTGAAGTCAACGTAGGCCAAACTCCTTCCCCCGACAACCCAGAGGTCGGAAATCGTAATGTGTTGTCCGAATGGCATTTTTGGTGTTGTTTGTAAAGTTTCGTGACACAGAATTCAACGTAGGCCAAACTCCTTCCCCCGACATCCCAGAGGTCTGAAATCGAAATACATTTTCCGGATAGCACACTTGAGGTTGCCTGTAAAGTTTCATGCCACAGAAGTCAACGTAGGCCAAACTCTTTCCCCTGACAACTCAGAGGTCTGAAATTGTAATATGTTGTCCGGATAGCACATTTGAGGTTGCCTGTAAAGTTTCGTGTTACAGAAGTTAACGTAGGCCAAACTCCTTCCCCTGACAACCCACAGGTCTGAAATTTAAATATGTTGTCCGAATGGTACTTCTGGTGTTGTTTGTAAAGTTTTGTGTTACTGAAGTCAACGTAGGCCAAACTCCTTCCCCTGACAACCCAGAGGTCTGAAATCGAAATATGTTGTCCGAATAGCACATTTTAGGTTGCCTGTAAAGTTTCGTGCCACAGAATTTAACGTAGGCCAAACTCCTTCCCCCGACAACCTAGAGGTCTGAAATTTAAATATGTTGTCCGAATAGCACGTCTGGTGTTGTTTGTAAAGTTTCGTGACACAGAAGTCAACGTAGGCCAAACTCCTTCCCCCGACAATCTAGAGGTCTGAAATAGTAATATGTTGTCCGAATAGCACTTCTGGTGTTGTTTGTAAAGTTTCGTGACACAGAAGTCAACGTAGGCCAAACTCCTTCCCCCGACATCCCAGAGGTCTGAAATCGAAATATGTTGTCCGGATAGCACATTTGAGGTTGCCTGTAAAGTTTCGTGACACAGAAGTCAACGTAGGCCAAACTCCTTCCCCCGACAATCTAGAGGTCTGAAATAGTAATATGTTGTCTGAATGGTCACTTCTGGTGTTGTTTGTAAAGTTTCGTGACACAGAAGTCAACGTAGTCCAAACTCCTTCCCCCGACAACCCAGAGGTCTGAAATCGAAATATGTTGTCCGCATAGCACATTTGAGGTTGCCTGAAAAGTTTCGTGCCATAGAAGTCAACGTAGGCCAAACTCCTTCCCCCGACAACTTAGAGGTCTGAAATTTAAATATGTTGTCTACATGGCACTTCTGGTGTTGTTTCTAAAGTTTCGTGACACCGAAGTCAACGTAGGCCAAACTCCTTCCCCCGACAACCCAGAGGTCTGAAATCGAAATATGTTGTCCGAATGGCACGTCTGGTGTTGTTTGTAAAGTTTCGTGTAACTGAAGTCAACGTAGGCCAAACTCCTTCCCCCGACAACCCAGAGGTCGGAAATCGAAAAATGTTTTCCGCATAG
The DNA here is from genome assembly GCF_023375975.1 of Astyanax mexicanus. NCBI lineage: Eukaryota > Metazoa > Chordata > Actinopteri > Characiformes > Acestrorhamphidae > Astyanax > Astyanax mexicanus. The sequence goes on from NC_064415.1 coordinate 17,559, forward strand.
CACATTTGAGGTTGCCTGAAAAGTTTCGTGCCATAGAAGTCAACGTAGGCCAAACTCCTTCCCCCGACAACTTAGAGGTCTGAAATTTAAATATGTTGTCTAAATGGCACTTCTGGTGTTGTTTGTAAAGTTTCGTGACACCGAAGTCAACGTAGGCCAAACTCCTTCCCCCGACAACCCAGAGGTCTGAAATCGAAATATGTTGTCTGCATAGCACATTTGAGGTTGCCTGAAAAGTTTCGTGCCACAGAAATCAACGTAGGCCAAACTCCTTCCCCCGACATCACAGAGGTCTGAAATCGAAATATGTTGTCCGCATAGCACATTTGAGGTTGCCTGAAAAGTTTCGTGCCACAGAAGTCAACGTAGGCCAAACTCCTTCCCCCAAAAACCCAAAGGTCTGAAATCGAAATATGTTGTCCGAATGGCACTTCTGGTGTTGTTGATAAAGTTTTGTGTTACAGAAGTCAACGTAGGCCAAACTCCTTTCCCCGACAACCTAGAGGTCTTAAATTTAAATATGTTGTCCGAATGGCACGTCTGGTGTTGCTTGTAAAGTTTTGTGTTACTGAAGTCAACGTAGGCCAAACTACTTCCCCTGACATCCCAGAGGTCTGAAATAGAAATATGTTGTCCAAATGACACATTTTGGGTTACCTGTAAAATTCCGTGAAACAGAAGTCAACATAGGCCATTCTCCTTCTCCTGACAACCCAGAGGTCTGAAATCGTAACATGTTGTCCACATGGAACCTCTGGTGTTGCCTGTCAAGTTTCGTGTCACTGAAGTGAACGTAGGCCAAACCACTTCCCCTGACAACCCAGAGGTCTGAAATAGAAATATGTTGTCCAAATGGAACCTCTGGTGTTGTCTGTAAAGTTTCTTGTTACTGAAGTCAACGTTGACCAAACTCCTTCCCCTGACCACCCAAGAGTCTGAAATCATAATATGTTGTCCGGATACCACATTTGGGGTTGCCTGTAAAGTTTCGTGCCACAGAATACAACATGGGCCAAACTCCTTCCCCCGACAACCCAAAGGTCTGAAATCGAAATACATTGTCCGAATGGCACTTCTGGTGTTGTTTGTAAAGTTTCGTGTTACTGAAGTCAACGTAGGCCAAACGCCTTCCTCCGACATCCCAGAGGTCTGAAATCGAAATACATTTTCCGGATAGCACATTTGAGGTTGCCTGTAAAGTTTCGTGCCACAGAAGTCAACGTAGGCCAAACTCCTTCCCCCGACATCACAGAGGTCTGAAATTGAAATATGTTGTCCGCATAGCACATTTGAGGTTGCCTGAAAAGTTTCGTGCCACAGAAGTCAACGTAGGCCAAACTCCTTCCCCCGAAAACCCAAAGGTCTGAAATCGAAATATGTTGTCCGAATGGCACTTCTGGTGTTGTTGATAAAGTTTTGTGTTACAGAAGTCAACGTAGGCCAAACTCCTTTCCCTGACAACCCAGAGGTCTGAAATCAAAATATGTTGTCCGGATAGCACATTTGAGGTTGCCTGTAAAGTTTCATACCACAGAAGTCAACGTAGGCCAAACTCCTTCCCCCGACAACCTAGAGGTCTGAAATCGTAATGTTTTGTCCGAATGGCATTTTTGGTGTTGTTTGTAAAGTTTCGTGACACAGAATTCAACGTAGGCCAAACTCCTTCCCCCGACATCCCAGAGGTCTGAAATCGAAATACATTTTCCGGATAGCACACTTGAGGTTGCCTGTAAAGTTTCATGCCACAGAAGTCAACGTAGGCCAAACTCCTTCCCCCGACAACCTACAGGTCTGAAATTTAAATATGTTGTCCGAATGGTACTTCTGGTGTTGTTTCTAAAGTTTCGTGTTACAGAAGTCAACGTAGGCCCAACTCCTTCCCCCGACAACCCAGAGGTCTGAACTCGAAATATGTTGTCCGAATGGCACGTCTGGTGTTGTTTGTAAAGTTTCGTGTTACTGAAGTCAACGTAGGCCAAACTCCTTCCCCCGACAACCCAGAGGTCGGAAATCGAAATATGTCGTCCGCATAGCACATTTGAGGTTGCCTGAAAAGTTTCGTGCCATAGAAGTCAACGTAGGCCAAACTCCTTCCCCCGACAACTTAGAGGTCTGAAATTTAAATATGTTGTCTAAATGGCACTTTTGATGTTGTTTGTAAAGTTTCGTGACACCGAAGTCAACGTAGGCCAAACTCCTTCCCCCGACAACCCAGAAGTCTGAAATCGAAATATGTTGTCCAAATGGCACGTCTGGTGTTGTTTGTAAAGTTTCGTGTTACTGAAGTCAACGTAGGCCAAACTACTTCCCCTGACATCCCAGAGGTCTGAAATAGAAATATGTTGTCCAAATGACACATTTTGGGTTACCTGTAAAATTCCGTGAAACAGAAGTCAACGTAGGCCATTCTCCTTCTCCTGACAACCCAGAGGTCTGAAATCGAAATATGTTGTCCAGATAGCACGTTTGGGGTTGCTTGTAAAGTTTCATGCTACTGAAGTCAACGTAGGCCAAACTCCTTCCTTTTACCACCCAGAGGTCTGAAATCGAAATATGTTGTCCAAATGGCACCTCTGGCTTTGACTGTAAAATTTCGTACCACAGAAGTGAATGCAGGCCAAACTCCTTCCCCGACCACCAAGAGGTCTGAATCACAGTATAGTGTCCAACTGTCACCTTTGGAGTTGTTATCAGAGTTTCGTGCCACAGACGTCAACGTAGGCCAAACTCCTTCCCCCAACCACCTAGAGGTCTGAAATCGAAATATGTTGTCCATATAGCACTTGTAGGATTGCCTGTAAAGTTTTGGTTCACAAAGGTCAACGTAGGCCAAACTCCTTCCTTCGAGCACCCAGAGGTCTGAAATCAAAATATGCTGTCAAACTGGACCCTCTGGGATTTCCATCAGAGAGTCGTGCTACAGAAGTCAACGTAGGCTAAACTCCTTCCCCCAACCACCCAGATGTCTGAAATCTCACTATGTTGTCCATATAGCACCTCTAGGGTTGCCTGCAGAGATTCGTACCACAGAAGTCAACGTAGGCCAATCTCCTTCCCCCACCACCCAGAGGTCTGAAATCTATGTTTTCCAACTGGCACCTTTATGATCGCCTGCAGAGTTTCATGCCACAGAAGTTAACGTAGGCCAAATGTCACCTCTGGGGTTGCCTCTAAATTAATTTTTAGATTTAAGGATTGTGTGTCAGACACTATACTCTGCAGCACAGGGGCTCCACAGGGAACAGTCCTGGCCCCATTTCTTTTTACACTCTATACTGCAGACTTCACTTACAACACAACCACATGCCACCTACACAAGTTCTCCAATGGTGATGATAGTGAATACAGAGAACTCGTAAAAAACTTTGTGGACTGGTGCCAGCAGAACTGCCTCCAGATCAATACAGCTAAAACCAAAGAGCTTGTGGTGGATTTCCGCAGGACCAAGGTCTCTCCAACTACTCCAGTGAACATCCAGGGATGGAATATTGAGATGGTAAGTAACTGGGGGTCCACTTGAACAATAGACTGGACTGGTCAGACAACACACAGGCTCTTTATAAGAAAGGTCAGAGCAGGCTCCATCTGTTAAGGAGGCTCAAGTCATTTGGAATACATGGTGCTCTTTTAAACTCTTTTAATGACTCTGTGGTGATATTCCCACCCAAGATGGCAGCGCGTTAACACGCAGCGGCCACTCCGGGTCCGTTAAATGGTGCTTTTGTGTTACTATTTGTCGTTTTTTTCCGTTTATTTCCTGCAAATATGTGCATCGGAACACCCGTGCACATGTTCTACCTCCGCCAGACCCTGCTACAGTGGAGAAATCAGCCAGAAAACACGCTACCGGACGAGGTTCTGCAGACGCTACTTGAGCTTAGCCTGCTAAGAGACCCAGGCTGCCAGCCCGCGGTGTTTCCTGACGCCGGAGCCCAGCGGAAGTGCCATCGCAAGCGGTGCGAGCGTAAGCGAAAGCGCGGAAAGAGAGCAGGGATCCGCGTGAGGCTAAAGGCTAGTCCTAGCCGGCCAGCTATACCATCACTCTTTCTGGCAAACGTCTGTTCCCTTGACAATAAACTGGACTACATCCGACTCCAGCGAACAACCCACCATGAGTTCAGAGACTGCTGTGCTTTGGTTTTTGTGGAATGGTGGCTGAACGACAACATTCCGGACAGCGCCATTCAGCTAGCCGGGCTAACCGCGTTCAGAGCGGATAGGAGCGCGGCTCTATCCGGGAAGACCCGCGGTGGAGGCGTGTGTGTTTACATCAACACGGAATGGTGTAACAACGCTGTGACTGTCGCCAAACACTGCTCTCCGCTGGTGGAGTTCCTGATAGTCAAGTGCAGACCTTTTTATTTAGTACGGGAGTTCTCCGCCATGCTAATAGCTGCTCTCTACATCCCACCCAGTGCTAGCATTGGTGCTAATGCTAAAGAGGCTCTGTGTGAACTCTATCGGACTATCAGCGATCTGCAGAACAAACACCCAGACGGACTGTTTATTATCGCCGGAGATTTCAACCACGCAAATCTCAAGTCAGTGCTCCCTAAATTCCATCAACATGTGGACTTTGCAACGAGAGGAGCAAGCGTGCTGGATCTTGTTTACACAAACATCCCGAGCGCGTACCGGGCGGAGCCCCGCCCCCACCTCGCTTTCTCGGACCACATGTGTGTTTGGCTGACTCCAACATACACACCACTCATCAGACGCTCCAGACCAGTTCAGAAGCAGGTGAAAACCTGGCCGGCAGGCTCTATCTCTGCCCTTCATGACTGTTTTGAGTGCACTGCATGGGACAAGTTTAGGGAGGCTGCTACTGAAGGCGATTCTGTTGATTTGGAGGAGTATGCAGCATCAGTCACTGGCTACATCAGCAAGTGTATTGATGATGTCACTGTCTCCAAGACCATCACTACATGCCCAAACCAGAAGCCTTGGATGACTGCTGAAGTACGTGTGCTGCTGAGGACCCGCGACTCCGCCTTCAGAGTGGGTGACAAGGTGGCCCTGAGGAAAGCGAGAGCCGACCTGTCAAGAGCCATCAGAGAGGCAAAGCGCGCACACGCCCAGAGAATCCACAGCCACTTCAAGGACACGGGTGACGCGCGGTGTATGTGGCAGGGCATCCAGGCAATCACCAACTACAGGACAATGCCACCGTCCTGTGAACGTGATGCCTCCCTCCCTGATGCCCTGAACAACTTTTATGCACGGTTTGAGGCACAAAACAACACGATGGCAAGAAAGACCATGCCCAAGCCGGACGAGCAGGTGTTGTGCCTGACTGCAGTGGATGTGAGGAACACTCTGCGCAGAGTCAACCCATGAAAAGCTGCAGGACCAGACAACATCCCCGGCAGAGTGCTCAGGGAGTGCGCAGACCAGCTGACAGATGTTCTCACGGACATCTTCAACATCTCCCTGTGCAGCACCACTGTCCCAACGTGCCTCAAGTCCACCACCATCGTTCCTGTGCCAAAGAAGTCCACAGTGTCCTGCCTCAATGACTACCGTCCCGTTGCACTTACACCCATCATCATGAAGTGCTTCGAGAGGCTAGTCATGAGAAACATCAAGACACGACTGCCCTCTTCACTGGACCCCCTGCAGTTTGCGTATCGTCCCAATCGCTCCACGGACGATGCCATCACCACCACCCTTCATCTCTCCCTCACCCACCTGGAGAAGAAGGACACTTACGTCAGAATGCTGTTTATAGACTTCAGTTCAGCATTCAACACCATCATCCCACAGAACCTCATCAGGAAGCTAAGCTCGCTCGGCCTCAACACCCCTCTCTGCAACTGTATCCTGGACTTTCTGACGGGGAGACCCCAGTCAGTCCGGTTCGGGGGCAGCACCTCCAGCACCATCACACTGAACACTGGGGCCCCCCAGGGCAGTGTCCTGAGTCCTCTGCTGTTCACCCTGCTGACTCATGACTGTGCTGCAAAACACAGTTCTAACAGCTTTATCAAGTTCGCTGATGATACAACCGTGCTGGGCCTCATCACGACGAGTCAGCATACAGAGAGGAGGTGCAGCGGCTGACAGACTGGTGTACAGTCAACAACCTTCACCTGAATGTGGACAAGACAAAGGAAATGGTTGTTGACTTCAGGAGAGCACAACACATCCACTCTCCACTCAACATCGACGGGTCCTCTGTGGAGATTGTTAAGAGCACCAAGTTCCTTGGTGTCCACTTAGCAGATAACCTCACCTGGACCCTGAACACCAGCTCTACAGCCAAGAAAGCCCAGCAGCGTCTCTACTTCCTCCGGAAGCTGAGAAAGGCCCGTCTCCCTCCACCCATCCTCACACTCTTCTATAGAGGGACCATTGAGAGCATCCTGAGCAGCTGCATCACTGCCTGGTGTGGGACCTGCACCGTCTCTGACCGCAAGACCCTCCAGCGTATTGTGAGGACAGCTGAGAGGATCATCGGCGTCTCTCTCCCCTCCGTCACGGACATTTACACCACCCGCAGCATCCGCAAAGCAACCAGCATTGTGAATGACCCCACTCATGCCTCACACAAACTGTTCTCCCTCCTGCCTTTGGGAAGAAGGTACCGCAGCATCCGGTCCAGCACGACCAGATTCTGCAACAGCTTCCACCCCCAAGCCATCAGACTCCTCAACCGCAGAGACTGAACTGATGGTTTTTCTGTACATGCACACACACTCTTACCCCACTTACCCCAGAAAATGGAAAGCACTAAAAACCCTACTACCTCACTGGACTCTATTGCACACTGTGTAATAGAGGTAATTACTACCTCACCTGGTCTTTTTTGCACACTGCATAATTTGCACACTGTCTTGTTATTTATTATTCTTTGTCTGTATTGTGTTGTATTGTCTGTCTGCACTATTGTTCTGTCTACACTGTGTTTATGTGCACCATGGTCCCTGGAGGAACGTTGTTTCGTTTCACTGTGTACTCTGTATATAGCTGAAATGACAATAAAAACCACTTTGACTTTGACTTGACCATTTTTTATGGGATTAACTGCTGGGGGAGTGGCATCACAGCAACAGAGAGGAAGAAATTGAGAGGAAGAAAAAGCTGATCAGGAAGGCAAGTTCAGTACTGGGCCATGCACTAGACCCAGTGGAAGTAGTGGGAGAAAGGAGGATGCTGGCCAAGCTGGCAACCATAATGGAGAACACTTCCCACCCACTACAAGAGATGGTCATAAGACTGGGCAGCTCCTTCAGTGATCGGCTTCTCCACCTGCGGTGTGAAACGTAGAGGTACCGCAGGTCTTTCCTGCCTTCAGCCGTGAGGCTTTATAACCATCACCTCCCCAGGCGGCACACTAGTCACTTTAAGTGATAAATGCACTCTACACTTTACCTTTATTGTATGTATGTTTTTTTTCTTAAATTTAATCTTATTTATTTATTATTTTTATGTACTTTTTGCTCTCTTTTCCTTTTGTTGTTTGTGCTGCTGAAACGATGCAATTTCCCCGAGTGGGATAATAATAAAGGCTATCTAATCTAATCTAATCTAATCTAAAGTTTCGTGCCATATAAGTCAACGTAGGCCAAACTCTTTCCCCCGAGCATCCATAGGTCTGAAATCGCAGTATGTTGTCCACCTGGCATATGTGTGATCGCTTGCGAAGTTTCTTGCCACAGAAATCAATGTGGGTCAAGCTCCTTCCCCTGACAACCCAGATGTCTAAAATCGAAATATGTTGTCCAAATGACATCTTTGGGGTTGCCTGCAAAGTTTCGTGCCTCAGAAGTTAACATAGGTCAAACTCCTTCCTCTGAGTATCCATAGGTCTGATATCGCAATATGTTGTCCGACTGGCACCTTTTGGGTTGCCTGCAGAATTTCGTGCCATAGAAGTCAACCTAGGCCAAACTTCTTCCCCCAAGAATCCAGACGTCAGACAGTGCAGGCCTGCCTTCTCCCTGTCGCACCTGTAGATTGTGTCACAGAAGCCAACTTAGGCAGACAGAGTTCTTCAAAGAGCACTTACTCTCCTAACATCCCTAACATTCTAACTACTTCTAACCTCATCTTTGCCTTTTGCAAATGATAATGATCATTAGTTGTAAATTGATTTGGATAAAAGTGTCCACTAAATGCAGTAAAATAGTAAAACTAAAAGATTTTTTGTTCTGAAATCTCTGCAAATAGAATGTCAGATTCATATTTCAGCTTCCTATTAAATGGATAGAAGACAGAACCTTCCATTAGACTATGTTGGTCAACAACAGTGGTCAATCAGAGGCATTTGCATATAGCTGATTTTACTTAGTTAGTGAAATTGCTTTTTACATTAGTTGAGGAGAAGCTGTAAAATAAATCAGTACACTGTGAGGATTATCAGATTTTATGATGTGGCATTTCCTTTATTCACGTTTCAAAACAGGGTATACAATAAAGTACATTAATGAACAACAGTAATATAAAGCACATTCATGAAGAACATTATATAATAAAGAGCTGTTGTAGCAGTGCAGAGGATCATACGCAGCAATAAGCAGGTGGTGCTAAAGTTATGGCTAAGCAGTGTATTGGTGTTCTGTTCTACTGCTGAGTACGATCACTCGACATGTTTCTGCGACTCGTAGACGCTCTTCAGGTAGTCGTTGGCCCAGTGGACCACCTGGTTTAGGGCATCCAGCATCAGGCTGTTCAGCACCGGGTCCAGCTTGTTCTCTTCATGGTAGTTCTGGACTGGGAAGATGCAGTTCATTGGAACGTTCAGCAAATTACTGCACACCTCCATCTGCGCACACACACACACACATACACACACAGAGATACACACACACACAGATACACACACACACACACAGATACACACACACACTGTGTGTTATATCAGTTTTATAAGGGTCTATATCAGAATGTACAGTTTGCAGATCTACAGTCACTCACTTTCTCCTTGATCTTCTTGCTCGTGTAGATCTTACTCAGATCCTCCTTCGTCGTGGGGCACGCTTTATCCACCTTCGTCATGAAAACCACCTGAGGGATTTCTGCAGAACACAGGGGAAATGAGTGTGTTACACTGGCGGTTCTGAGATGTCCAGCAGGCCAAGGTACTGTCACTATGATTCTGGGTCATGCTGTTTCTCCATCAGCAGCCGGAGTCCGAGAGCTGATGAACTGATTACAGAGCTGAGTGTTTACAGAGCTGAGTGTTTATAGAGCTGAGTGTTTACAGAGCTGAGTGTTTACAGAGCTGAGTGTTTATAGAGCAGTGTGTTTATAGAGCAGTGTGTTTATAGAGCAGTGTTTATAGAGCAGTGTGTTTATAGATCAGTGTGTTTATAGAGCAGTGTGTTTATAGAGCAGTGTGTTTATAGCGGTGAGTGTTTATAGAGCAGTGTGTTTATAGAGCAGTGTGTTTATAGAGCAGTGTGTTTATAGCGGTGAGTGTTTATAAAGCAGTGTGTTTATAGAGCAGTGTGTTTATAGAGCTGAGTGTTTACAGAGCTGAGTGTTTATAGAGCTGAGTGTTTATAGCGCTGAGTGTTTATAGAGCATTGTGTTTACAGAGCTACGTGTTTACAGAGAAGTGTGTTTATAGAGCAGTGTGTTTATAGATCAGTGTGTTTATAGAGCAGTGTGTTTATAGAGCAGTGTGTTTATAGATCAGTGTGTTTATAGAGCAGTGTGTTTATAGAGCAGTGTGTTTATAGCGCTGAGTGTTTATAGAGCAGTGTGTTTATAGAGCAGTGTATTTATAGAGCTGAGTGTTTACAGAGCTGAGTGTTTATAGTGCTGATTGTTTATAGCGCTGAGTGTTTATAGAGCAGTGTGTTTATAGATCAGTGTGTTTATAGAGCAGTGTGTTTATAGTGCTGAGTGTTTGTTTATAGAGCAGTGTGTTTATAGATCAGTGTGTTTATAGAGCAGTGTGTTTATAGATCAGTGTGTTTATAGAGCAGTGTGTTTATAGATCAGTGTGTTTATAGAGCAGTGTGTTTATAGCGCTGAGTGTTTATAGAGCAGTGTGTTTATAGATCAGTGTGTTTATAGAGCAGTGTGTTTATAGAGCAGTGTGTTTATAGCGGTGAGTGTTTATAAAGCAGTATGTTTATAGATCAGTGTGTTTATAGATCAGTGTGTTTATAGAGCAGTGTGTTTATAAAGCAGTGTGTTTATAGATCAATGTGTTTATAGAGCAGTGTGTTTATAGATCAGTGTGTTTATAGAGCAGTGTGTTTATAGAGCAGTGTGTTTATAGAGCAGTGTGTTTATAGAGCAGTGTGTTTATAGAGCAGTGTGTTTATAGCGCTGAGTGTTTATAGAGCAGTGTGTTTATAGAGCAGTGTGTTTATAGATCAGTGTGTTTATAGATCAGTGTGTTTATAGATCAGTGTGTTTATAGAGCAGTGTGTTTATAGCGCTGAGTGTTTATAGAGCAGTGTGTTTATAGAGCAGTGTGTTTATAGCGGTGAGTGTTTATAAAGCAGTGTGTTTATAGAGCTGAGTGTTTCTAGAGCAGTGTATTTATAGATCAGTGTGTTTATAGAGCAGTGTGTTTATAGATCAGTGTTTATAGAGCAGTGTGTTTATAGATCAGTGTGTTTATAGATCAGTGTGTTTATAGAGCAGTGTGTTTATAGAGCAGTGTGTTTATAGCGGTGAGTGTTTATAAAGCAGTGTGTTTATAGAGCAGTGTGTTTATAGAGCAGTGTGTTTATAGCGGTGAGTGTTTATAAAGCAGTGTGTTTATAGAGCTGAGTGTTTACAGAGCTGAGTGTTTATAGAGCTGAGTGTTTATAGCACTGAGTGTTTATAGAGCATTGTGTTTACAGAGCTAAGTGTTTACAGAGAAGTGTGTTTATAGAGCAGTGTGTTTATAGATCAGTGTGTTTATAGAGCAGTGTGTTTATAGAGCAGTGTGTTTATAGATCAGTGTGTTTATAGAGCAGTGTGTTTATAGAGCAGTGTGTTTATAGCGCTGAGTGTTTATAGAGCAGTGTGTTTATAGCGGTGAGTGTTTATAAAGCAGTATGTTTATAGAGCAGTGTGTTTATAGATCAGTGTGTTTATAGAGCTGAGTGTTTACAGAGCTGAGTGTTTATAGAGCTGAGTGTTTATAGCGCTGAGTGTTTATAGAGCAGTGTGTTTATAGATCAGTGTGTTTATAGAGCAGTGTGTTTATAGATCAGTGTGTTTATAGAGCAGTGTGTTTATAGAGCAGTGTGTTTATAGCGCTGAGTGTTTATAGAGCAGTGTGTTTACAGAGCAGTGTGTTTATAGAGCAGTGTGTTTATAGCGCTGAGTGTTTATAACGCTGAGTGTTTATAGAGCAGTGTGTTTACAGAGCTGGGTGTTTATAGAGCAGTGTGTTTATAGAGCAGTGTGTTTATAGAGCAGTGTGTTTATAGCGCTGAGTGTTTATAGAGCAGTGTGTTTACAGAGCTGGGTGTTTATAGATCAGTGTGTTTATAGAGCAGTGTGTTTATAGAGCAGTGTGTTTATAGATCAGTGTGTTTATAGAGCAGTGTGTTTATAGAGCTGAGTGTTTATAGAGCAGTGTGTTTACAGAGCAGTGTGTTTATAGAGCAGTGTGTTTATAGCGCTGAGTGTTTATAGAGCAGTGTGTTTATAGAGCAGTGTGTTTATAGCGCTGAGTGTTTATAGAGCAGTGTGTTTACAGAGCTGGGTGTTTATAGATCAGTGTGTTTATAGAGCAGTGTGTTTATAGAGCAGTGTGTTTATAGAGCAGTGTGTTTATAGAGCAGTGTGTTTATAGAGCAGTGTGTTATCAGGGTGGTGAACTCACCCAGTTTACTAGCGTTTTCTCTGATGTTCTTCAGCTTTTTCACCATCTCCTCATCTTTAAAGGCCTCTTTGCCGTCGGGTCCCCGACCAGAGGGGTTGCTTGCTGGGATGACGCTGATCAGACAGTGGATCTTATCGTTCAGGCCGGGACTGATGTTGTAAAATTCATCATCTGTATTTATTGGATCATCACCAAACTTAAGGGAATAGACGATATTCATCATTAGTTATTAAAAAAAAAAAAAAAAAAAAAATATATATATATATATATATATATATATATATATATATATATATATATATATATATATATATTATTAATATATAATAAATTATTATAATTAAATTACTGTTGTTTATTTATGATTGTACTTACTTTGTAGCCATTTTTTATGTGGCCTTTTAAAGCATTGATGATGTCATCAGGATTAACCCCTCCTGAAGTACTGTCAGGATTAGACCCAGGCAGAGAGACGAGGAGGCGGACGTAAACACAGGTAAGGTGAATTTATTAAATAAATATAAATAAACAAATAAACAAAGAACAGCGAAACAAACCAAAATAAACTAGGGAGACTAGAGAACATAAATAAAACAAACAAGAGATAATAAGAATAACTAAACAGGGAGTAAACTAGGGAACTAGAAACAAACAGAGATAAACACTAAACAAGGACCTAGGGAAATGACAAATGAAACACGGAGAGGCTAAGAAAACGCAGAGAGAGACAGAAAAACGCAGAGAGACAGACAACGGGGGACAGTGCAAAGACCGACAGAGGACAAGTAACAGAGGAAGTCTTTTTAACATAACAGGAAACACACTGGGAGTGGAAACACCTGGGGAAGGGGTGGAGCTACAAATGAGACATGAGGTAATGGAAAATCACAGGCAGAACACAGGGGCACGGGTCACGTGGGACAACACAGGCACGAGGACAGACAGGAAACAGGGCCAGGCGTGACAGAAACCTCCCCCTAAACGCGCAGCTCCCGAGGCGCGGAAAAACAAACCCCGGGGGCTGGCGGCAGGGAGAGGCCGGGGAAAACAGGAGACCGAACGGGAGACTGGACAGGGAACTGGACAGGAGATGGAGACAGGACAGGGGACAGAGACTGGACAGGGAACGGACACTGGACGGGGAACTGGACAGGTGACGGAGACTGGACGGGGAACGGAGACTGGACGGGGAACTGGACAGGTGACGGAGACCGGACGGGGAACTGGACAGGTGACGGAGACTGGACGGGGAACCGGACAGGTGACGGAGACTGGACGGGGAACCGGACAGGTGACGGAGACTGGACGGGGAACTGGACAGGTGACGGAGACTGGACATGAGACAGAGACTGGACGGGACCGGACATGGGAACAGGGACAAGAACATTGACGGGGACGGAAACAAACACAGTAACAGGGACAGGAACAGAGAAACCACCGGGGACAGGAACTGGAACACTCACAGATACAGGGACCAGGACAGGGAGAGACAGGGGGACCAAAAACATAGGTGGGTGCCCAGGACTGGCAAAAGTCTGTGGGGACAGCCTGGGCACATAACTGGGGGCAAAGTCAGGAGGCCTTGGAGCAGGCCTGGAAATACGGGGCCTTGGAACAAACATAGTTCTGGGAGCTGCAGGTGCTTGAGCTGGTGCTGGAGCAGCTGGGACTGCTTGAGCTGGAGCAGCTGGGACTGCTGGGGCTTGAGCTGGAGCAGCTGGGACTGCTGGGGCTTGGGAGAGCGGCGCGGCCGCCGCTGAAGTCTCGGAGAGCGGCGCGGCCGCCGCTGAAGTCTCGGAGAGCGGCGCGGCCGCCGCTGAAGTCTCGGAGAGCGGCGCGGCCGCCGCTGCAGTCTGTGAGCGCGGCGCGGCCGCCGCTGAAGTCTCGGGGAGCGGCGCGGCCGCCGCTGAAATCTCGGAGAGCGGCGCGGCCGCCGCTGAAATCTCGGAGAGCGGCGCTGCCGCCGCTGCAGTCTGGGAGAGCGGCGTGGCCGCCGCTAAAGTCTCGAAGAGCGGCACGGCCGCCGCTGAAATCTCGGAGAGCGGCGCGGCCGCCGCTTGTATCATGGGGTGCAGCGCCTCAGACGCGTGCTTCACGGGGCGTGGCATGAAGAGATCCGCTGCAGCACTGGAGCCCGAAGCTGCGGGTGAAGTAAAAACCCGGACTGGATTCCTACTCTCTCGTGCAGAGTCCGGCGTGAGGAGCGCGGGGAAAGTCTTTGCCCGCGGCTGGCTCGCCGCGCAGGGGGTCTCGGAGCGCGATTCCACTGCCACCGCGGGAATCACGGGCTGCGGTTCGGCTGCCACCGCGAAAGACACAGAGCGCGGATCGGCAGCTACCGCGGGAGGAAGGAGCGGCTGGCGGGCTGGTGCAGGAGGGCAGTCCTCAAACTCCTCTTCACTGGATGCAGGTGTGAGGAGATCGGAGTAGTCCCAGGAATAGGACTCCTCACAGCCTGCATCCATGCCACCCCCGTCCTCGTCGGGGCGAGGATCGAGGCTGACCGCACACAGCCCTAGCGCCCCCCCAAGAAAATCCTCCCCGGAAACGGGCTCCTCCTCCGGCTGGCGGGACCCCTTAAAACGTCTACCCCGAGGCCTGCGGCGTCCTTGGGGCCTCGGGGATTCCAACGCCGGAGTCCCGAATGGAGCATGGCGGATCGCCATCCTGGAGCCAGTCAACGGGCTCCCCTCGTGGGTCTCGGTGGGCGCCACTGCAGCTGGGCTGACGGGCTCCAACCCGAGGAAAGGCGCTGGGAGCGGGTCATCTCCCCGGATTTGCTCGGCGAGGAGGCGGAGATACTCCAGGTCCGCCTTCCGAGCAGCATACCACTGGTTTATGTCCATTTGGTCGGTCTTTTTGTCAGGATTAGACCCAGGCAGAGAGACGAGGAGGCGGACGTAAACACAGGTAAGGTGAATTTATTAAATAAATATAAATAAACAAATAAACAAAGAACAGCGAAACAAACCAAAATAAACTAGGGAGACTAGAGAACATAAATAAAACAAACAAGAGATAATAAGAATAACTAAACAGGGAGTAAACTAGGGAACTAGAAACAAACAGAGATAAACACTAAACAAGGACCTAGGGAAATGACAAATGAAACACGGAGAGGCTAAGAAAACGCAGAGAGAGACAGAAAAACGCAGAGAGACAGACAACGGGGGACAGTGCAAAGACCGACAGAGGACAAGTAACAGAGGAAGTCTTTTTAACATAACAGGAAACACACTGGGAGTGGAAACACCTGGGGAAGGGGTGGAGCTACAAATGAGACATGAGGTAATGGAAAATCACAGGCAGAACACAGGGGCACGGGTCACGTGGGACAACACAGGCACGAGGACAGACAGGAAACAGGGCCAGGCGTGACAAGTACGTTCCAGACCTTTCACATCATAGATGGCAAAACGTCCCACACTGTATTTCTTGTACTGTAAACAAACAATAATAATAATAATAACACAGGGCTAAACCACTGCATTAATAACAAGACAGCTAACAAGGCAGACCTGGAGAGGGTAAACCACGAGCATAGAAAACAGTTATGAAGTCTCTTTTGTACACAGTGACAGGATGAATTGGCAATACGTTGTAAAGCTGAGGAAAAAGGTTATTTACACAGAGGCTATTGGGTCAAAACAGGTGCACATGATTATCAGTAGTCATGTGACAGGGAGAGGTGCATTATGGGAGGTGGAGTTTCTGGTATCAGCAGGGACAGAAAAGAGGCTCGATTTAGGTTTAATTTAAATAATATTTAATTTTTGCAGGAACAATGCAAATGTCCTATAGTCTATATAACAGGTTATTACTAAAGGAGTCATCAGCTAAATGCAATAAAATAGAAATATCGAGTACATAAACACATCTAAACGGTTTAGCCACAATAAAATAGTTTGGTTGTAAATGATAATAAATTATTGTCTAAAGCTTTTTCAAAAGTTAATTCTAGTGAAACTCAGCATTTGATGGAAACATAGTTGATCTAGAGCTGCAGTTAGATAACTACTGAATTGTTGATGATGTGGTTCTTCTGTTTACATTTAGATTTTCTAAAAGATTTTAGTTACTGTGATATTTTACAGGGTGGACTGAAACTTAAGCTTTACCTCTTTAAAGCTCATAAAAAAATAGGAGAAATATTAAGTAATTTATTATGATATATTAATAATTAATATTAATAATTGCTGAACATGCAGCAGTAATATAAATAAATCAGTGTAAATTGTAGGATGTCAGTACTGATGTCAAAGGCTACTTTATTAAAGGGATGGGGTTATAACAAGAGGACAAATTGGAAAGAGAATTTTTCCTTCTTAGTAAAAAGGATGTCATGTGATTGTCAGGTGTGTTTTGTTGCCCAGGTGTGTCCTGATACATTAATTATTCAAACAATAAACTGTGCTGAATATCTGAACTCTCAGTTTCAGATTTAGGTTTTATCTGTGCAGACTAAGCTTTTAACCAGTAACATGAAAACCAGAGAGCTGTGAGTCTATAAGTGAAAAACAATCAGTTGTGAAGCTAAGAGAAAATGGAAAATCAATCACAGCAATCAAAAATATTGGCCACAGCTAGAACATCCATTTGGAATGTTTAGAGAAAGAAAGTCGTCACTGGTGTACTAACAGGTAGAACAGGTAGACCAAAGAAAACTACAGCAGTTGATGAAACAGAAATATTGTGAGTTCTGTAAATGAAAAAACAACTATTGATGACATCAGCAACAACCTCCAGAGATCAGATATCACAATCTACTGTTCACAGAAGACTTCATAACAAAAGTACGGAGGCTTCACCAGAACCAGAGCTAACCATGTAAACTGGGATGAGATGTTTGGTTTGGTTGGTACACATCTCTGAATCAAAACACAGAATAAACCCACTGTGTGCTTAATAAAATGCAGCTTGTGATGCAGTTAGCTTAACTTTGGAATTAACTACATAGATAATCAAGGTTTGAGAAAAAAACTATATTAGAATGTTCAACTTGCCCTGATGTACCTGATCAGCCAATTTTCATTTTTAAACTGTGTTCATTCATTTAGGATTGCTGGACTTTATTGAGTTAACCTGTTAAAAACCTTTAGCCCCCTATGGATCATAAATCAGTCATTATGTATATCAGCAGTGTATTAGACACATCATACCACCACTTACTTTATTAAATGCCTTTAAAGCAGAGAAAACTCTAGAATATGCAGAACAGTGGGAATATGCAGTAGAATATTCAGGAACATGATTGAGAAACACTGATCTAACCTGACTTCTGTTCATTTGTAGATCACAGTAAGACCGTAAGACAGTAAGACAAAAAAAGTATAAAGAGAAAGAGAATGTTGTAAAATTAGTTAATCTTAATAGTTGAGTTGTGAATGTTGAAAAATGAATTTATTCTAATAGTTCAGGGTTAGAGTTAGGGTCTGTTAGAGTTTGTGGTGTAATTTATTATTTAGAGGGGTAAATGAGGAAATGTGGAGAAGACTGAAATTAACTGAACTGATCAAAAGAAACAGGTTATGACTATGAAACATGAATAACTTTTAAAGAGTATTAATTGAGTAGGCCCCTTAGGAGTAATATTTATTAATATTTCTTTCAATATTTTGTTTCAGTGTGTCATAAAAGGTAATAGAACAATTCAGAAAGAAGAAACATTGTTATATGAAATCCGTTGTTGCTGTACTGTTTTGCATACTTTATTGAGGAATGGATTTATTAATGGGCTTTTTAGTAAAATATGATACTGTTTTTAGGTCACCAACAGTCATTTTGCAGAATTTCTGCCTTTGACATTATATATCAGGATACTTATTATAATATATACACAGATTCACTGAGCTTTCGCTCTTTGGATGTCGGCTTTAACCGCGAGGTCGGTGATGAGAGCAATGGAAACGACTTCTGGTTAATGTCTTATTCTGCTATCAGACTGGAGGAGTTTGGGTTATCTAACATTTATATTAACTTCTGACAAAAATCTCTATAAAACATAAAGTTACATTCTTTTTTATTCATAAAAGGACACCATCGTAAGAAGTGCTTTCAGTAGTAAAAATTAAAACACCCTTGACAAGAACAACAGGAAGGCCAGGCTGGAATCTGCCATCATGCCTACGGATTGATTATAGACTAATGAGACAAATAATAAGCTTTGAGAAACCCAAATGTTTTCTGTCTACAGCAGAAATAAAGTGATCACTGTTGTAATACTTTTAGAGGGGAAATGAATAAATTATACATATATAGACAGTGTTCTCAAGTCTCACGTTTTGAGCCTGTGACGCATGCACCTCAGCGAGTTCACACGCTCACACGCCACACATGGTATTTCTCACGCTTGGCAATCAGAATACAGAACGCTCTGTTGTTAGGCAGACCTAGTCAAAGAGGGTGGAGTTTCAGCCAGAGTGTCAGGCACGAAGAACTGTCAGATTCAAACACCCCCCCTCCCCCCCCCCCCCCCCGTTTAACAACTGAAGACTTGCGTGCACCCAACACCCCCCCCCCCCCTTTTTGGAAAACTGAAGAAGAACGGCGCTCAACCCACCACTATCCCCCCCCCCCCCCCCCCCCCCCCCCAAATCTCATTCTCACTTCAAAACTTGCGAGCCCTGTATAGAGACCAGATTAATGATGGTGATGTGTACTCACATTCAGAGTATAACTGGTGGAGGAACCTGTCGCTGCCGGAGCGTTAACAAACGGACGATTTTCAAAAATACTTTTAATGGTGTTGATGATGCTGGATTTTCCTGCCCCAACTGGACCGTGCAGGAGGAGGCGGAGTTCTGTGACCTCATCAGTACAGATCTTCAGATTTTTCAGGGATTTTATCATTTCATTCGGCCTGACAAACAAAGAAAACAGCAAAACAATCACCGTCCATCATCCGTTCTACACTTAATACCTGCTCAGAAATACAGAGCAGTCTCATGACTATTTAGTAAAGAACTTGTTCCACCAGCTGATAACATCAATAACAGGTGCAGCTTTTGTTCTTAAATGGTAAACCATCACCTGCTAACAACATTAAATTCTAAATGAGTTACAATGATCAGAATATTAAACCACAACCAAGCCTAATCCTTAAGTAAATTATCAGCAGTCTGGACCCACCTGTACCAGAACTCATCCCAGTCACGCTTTTTATTTATTTATAGATCTGCTGATAAATAACAACAACAGATCACCTTTAGATCAATAAATAAGGTCCTACAAGTTAAATGCATGAAATATATTTATGAACATAAACTTACTCTTATGGTATGTTCCTCCATTCCTTCAGTGCTGTTAAAATAGAAACAAATTAAATGATTAAATAAAAACAAAAAAATGTGAGGAATTCTTCATAATACAGGTTCCTTGATAGTCCTTGGTTTGGTTTATACGCAAAAATAAATGATGTTTAACAATAACTTAATTTTTACTTAATGTCTCAATTTACTATAATAACAACATTCTCAAATATTAATGTTTTTGTTTATCGTTTTGATGAGCTTTAATGGTTGGTTAAAAAAAAATGAACCACATAATGTTATATTTGTGACTAATTTCATCTAAAGCTCAACTACAGGCTTACAGTTTAACAGTGATCAGAGATTTTTTCAGTTTTACAGATTTTTAGATTATCAGATTATCATATGATTTGATTGTTACATGATAAAATGATCAGATTCTTAGATTATTATATTATTCAATTATTACATTATTAGATTATTACTATTTACCATTAATGTACCGCTTTTATTTTTAATTACTTAAAAAAACTATAAAATATATACTGTACAAATTACTAGTAAAAAATACTAGAGAACTGGCAGTTAATTAATAATTAATTAAAGCTTGTTTTACAATATGATTCCCACTAAATAACTGTAGTTATGTTAAGTGTATTTCTGTATGAATTATTATGATAATCAGTGTTTTCTGTGGTTTGGGGACGGTTGGTACCGAGGGTGATGTTGGCGGAATGGGAGACGCTGCCGGTGATGTTGGTTAAAGTTAGGCTGTATTTTCCTACATCCTTCTCTACGTTTTTAATCTCCAGGCTGAAGGTCGAGTTCCTGGCGGTTGAGATGTGCTTCCCCTTCACACGCAGCTGACAGCCGTCCTTCGCCCACGTCGCCGTGACGTTTCCTGTGTTTGCGTCACAAATGAGCTTCACGTTTTTTCCTCTTTCTACATCCTGATCAGCAAAAACTGAAAGAAATTCTTTTAAAAACAGAAACAAGTTCAAATTAGTTATATAAACTCCCTTCACCCTGAACTCCGCCCACAGGATAGACCACATGACTCCGCCCACAGGATACACACACGCTAGCAGCTCATACACCACCCCCATCAGTGCTAATCACTGCAGTGCTGAGATTAACCACCCAAATAATAATAATAATAAAAATAATAATAATAGCTGTATCTCTGTGGTGGTTTTCTATCCTGTAGGTTTTAAGTATTAAAGAACTGAGTGAAAATAAGGAGGAGAAAAACAAAGCATTAATTTACCGCTTAATATTTATTAATAATAAAGTAAACAGAGAAACACAAACACAACTACAGTCTGGAATTATTATACAATTATAATCAGTGGAGTTGAAACAATAATGAATAATGAGTTTAGAAACAAGGAGGTGGTCATAATGTTATGCTTGATCTGTATATATTTACAATGAGCAAACTATTACATTTTTTAAATATTTTTTTACAAAAGCATCGATAGCATATACAGCTCTGTAAAAAATGAAGAGATCACTTCAGTTTCTGAATCAGTTTCTCTGATGTTGCTATTTATAGGCTTATATTTGAGTAAAATGAACATTGTTGTTTTATTCTATAAACTACAGACAACATTTCTCCCAAATTCCAAATAAAAATATTCTCATTTAGAGCATTTATTTACAGAAAATGAGAAATGACTGAAATAACAAAAAAGATGCAGAGCTTTCAGACCTCAAATAATGCAAAGAAAACAAGTTCATATTCATAAAGTTTTAAGAGTTCAGAAATAATCAATATTTGGTGGAATAACTCTGGTTGGTTTTTATTCACAGTTTTTTTCATGCATCTTGGCATCATGTTCTCCTCCACCAGTCTTACACACTGCTTTTGGATAACTTTATGCTGCTTTACTCCTGGTGTAAAAATTCAAGCAGTTCAGTTTGGTGGTTTGATGGTTTGTGATCATCCATCTTCCTCTTGATTATATTCCAGAGGTTTTCAATTTGGTAAAATCAAAGAAACTCGTCATTTTTAAGTGTTTTTTTATTTTTTCCAGAGCTGTATTTCACTTTTATCTGAAGTTGAATAAATTCCTTTACTGGGACACTTTCTATAGACTGGATCTCACCGGGTTCAGGCCAAATCCAGCCCACAGAGTAATTCCACAACCAGTCACTCATCACGGATCAAAGAAGGAGAACAAGAATAAAAACAGAAAAAATAACATAATTAAAGAAGATAATACATCTAATAACATTTGATAAACCAGTGACTGTATACTCTCCTCCAATCATCCCTTTATTTCTGCTGTAGACTGAAAACATTTGGGACAAATTTCAGCTTTTATTTCTGCCACACTGCCCAAGTTTTCAACCTGCCTCTGGTTCCATTAACCACATTTCCCAGAATGCCCCACTCTTTTACTCCACTAACACAGGCATTTCCACTTCCAGTCAGAGAATAATTACTCGCCCAGTTTCACCTGAACTGCAACACCTGATTCTATATCATTCTTTACACCTTGATTTTGTGAAGAAAGCTCTGTTAGT
This sequence comes from Astyanax mexicanus, assembly GCF_023375975.1. Taxonomy (NCBI): domain Eukaryota; kingdom Metazoa; phylum Chordata; class Actinopteri; order Characiformes; family Acestrorhamphidae; genus Astyanax; species Astyanax mexicanus. The sequence continues at coordinate 39,114 of NC_064415.1, forward strand.
TGCATAGTTGTTTTTTTTACTTTGTATTTGGTATTTCGGTGGATCTTTTGGCTGGTTTACAGTTTTGTTTTTGTGGTGTTTATAAACACAAAGTAACTTTTTACATCTACAAGCATCTGGTTTGTTTGACATTGTTTGATTGTTTGATAAATTCTAGATTTTCACTTATGGATCTGATACACAGTTTTTTTAACCCCCCCCCCCCCCCCCCATTTTTCTTGTGAGCAAAAGTATTGGAAAAGATAAACATAAATACAATTTATTTTTTGTTGCAAATTCTTTGTTAGCAATAACTGCATCACCTAATCCACCTGAACGCACTAAACTTCTGCAATGATTTGTTCAGATTTCTATACAGCACTCACAAAGCTTTTGACATCAACTGCTGTGTTTTCAGTTTACACCCAAAAATAAAGGAAACACTGTTCTAATACTTCTGGAGAGGATGTTAAAAGTAGGTAAAAGAAAACCAAATCAAACCAGACAAAATTTATTTCATTTATTTAGTGAGGAAATGATGCAATAAAACAGATCAGTAAATGGAAAAAAAGTATGGATGTTTAGGATTTCCAGATTATATTAAAATAACAAATAAGATGATTTGGGGGTGAAACCAATAAAAACACTTCCAGCATAAAAAACTTAATTTATATTTAAAACAAGGTGGCGGTAGCATGATGGTTTGGGTCGGTTTGGTGTTTAAACCTAAACAGAACAACGATCCCGATCAGAACTATAAACAGAATTTTATAAACTCTGTTAAAAATGATAAATTATCCTAAAATCACCATAACAGAGGTGATTAATTATTAATATGGTTGATTTATCCTCAATATTTTGTAAAATAATACTTCTATGCCTTTTAAATGTTTCCTGCTAACAGAGGAAGTAAAAATTATTTGCATCTGTAATTAATAAATAATCTAAAATCGCTCTTTAAAACTAAACAAATCACTTTAAACTGAAGGATAAACAACAAGAACAACATAATACCAATATTTACAGAGTTTTATTACAGGGTGCAGCTTCCTGTGTGAACAGGAAATGAGCCCTTCCTCTCACAAGAGAGAGAGAGAGAGAATTCAGAGAAACTGAAAGAGTTTAATCTGTTTCCTGTCAGAGTTTCCTGTGATCACCTCCACAAATATATAACATCATACAGTATATTTACATTAATATTTAATTCATATTCATGAATACTATTCAATCTGTAACATCATCTCATTACATCTCATTTTATATCTACATTTATAGATATTACATAACACTGCAGTAACATTCCAGCACATACTGTTACACACAACACTGTTACACACTACTGTTACACACTACTGTTACACACTATACTGTTACACACTACTGTCACACACTATACTGTTATACACTACTGTTACACACAACACTGTTACACACTACTGTTACACACTACTGTTACACACTATACTGTTACACACTACTGTCACACACTATACTGTTATACACTACTGTTACACACTATACTGTTACACACTACTGTTACACACTATACTGTTACACACTACTGTTACACACTATACTGTTACACACAACACTGTTACACACTACTGTTACACACTACTGTTACACACTATACTGTTACACACTACTGTCACACACTATACTGTTATACACTACTGTTACACACTACTGTTACACACTATACTGTTACACACTACTGTTACACACTATACTGTTATACACTACTGTTACACACTACTGTTACACACTACTGTTACACACTACTGTCACACACTACTGTTACACACTATACTGTTACACACTACTGTTATACACTACTGTTACACACTATACTGTTACACACTACTGTTACACACTACTGTTACACACTACTGTTATACACTACTGTTACACACTATACTGTTACACACTACTGTTACACAATATACTGTTATACACTACTGTTACACACTACTGTTACACACTACTGTCACACACTATACTGTCACACACTACTGTTACACACTATACTGTTATACACTACTGTTACACACTACTGTTACACACTACTGTTACACACTACTGTTACACACTATACTGTCACACACTACTGTTACACACTACTGTTACACACTACTGTTACACACTACTGTTACACACTATACTGTCACACACTACTGTTACACACTATACTGTTATACACTACTGTTACACACTACTGTTACACACTATACTGTTACACACTACTGTTACACACTATACTGTTACACACTACTGTTACACACTATACTGTTACACACTACTGTTACACACTATACTGTTACACACTACTGTCACACACTACTGTTACACACTACTGTTACACACTATACTGTTACACACAACACTGTTACACACTATACTGTTATACACTACTGTTACACACACTACTGTTACACACTACTGTTACACACTACTGTTACACACTACTGTTACACACTACTGTTACACACTACTGTTACACACTATACTGTTATACACTACTGTTACACACTACTGTTACACACTATACTGTTACACACTACTGTTACACACTATACTGTTACACACTACTGTTACACACTATACTGTTATACACTACTGTTACACACTACTGTTACACACTATACTGTTACACACTACTGTTACACACTACTGTTACACACTACTGTTACACACTACTGTTACACACTACTGTTACACACTACTGTTACACACTATACTGTTACACACTACTGTTACACACTATACTGTTATACACTACTGTTACACACTACTGTTACACACTATACTGTTACACACTACTGTTACACACTATACTGTTACACACTACTGTTACACACTACTGTTACACACTATACTGTTATACACTACTGTTACACACTATACTGTTACACACTACTGTTACACACTATACTGTTACACACTACTGTTACACACTATACTGTTACACACTACTGTTACACACTATACTGTTATACACTACTGTTACACACTATACTGTTACACACAACACTGTTACACACTATACTGTTACACACTACTGTTACACACTATACTGTTACACACTACTGTTACACACTACTGTTACACACTACTGTTACACACTATACTGTTATACACTACTGTTACACACTATACTGTTACACACTACTGTTACACACTACTGTTACACACTATACTGTTACACACTACTGTTACACACTATACTGTTACACACTACTGTTACACACTACTGTTACACACTATACTGTTATACACTACTGTTACACACTATACTGTTACACACTACTGTTACACACTATACTGTTACACACTACTGTTACACACTATACTGTTACACACTACTGTTACACACTACTGTTACACACTATACTGTTATACACTACTGTTACACACTATACTGTTACACACTACTGTTACACACTACTGTTACACACTATACTGTTACACACTACTGTTACACACTATACTGTTACACACTACTGTTTCACACTACTGTTACACACTATACTGTTACACACTACTGTTACACACTACTGTTACACACTATACTGTTACACACTACTGTTACACACTACACTGTTACACACTATACTGTTACACACTACTGTTACACACTATACTGTTACACACTACTGTTACACACTACACTGTTACACACTACTGTATTCTGTATATTATATACTGTATATATATATTTTTTTACAGAAGTTTAGAAACAAAACTGAATGATTTGTGTGGGGTTGGGTGGAGATAAACTTTCTCTCAGCCTGTGTTCAGAAATTATCTCTAGTTAGCAGAAACTCTTATCTGCAGTTACAAAAGCACAAGAGCAACACCACATATTTTTACCTCCAATAACCGATATAAAACATATACTCATCACAAATGTATACATATTACTTAATATGTTAAACAACACAGAACCTTGAATTATTATTATTATTATTATTATTATTATTATTATTATTATTATTATTATTATTATTTACATTTATAGATTATATGTCAATGCAGTACCATAATTTCATCACATCTAAACACTGTTACACTATACAGTACTGTTATATTTACTATACTGTTACACACACACACACACACTGTACTGTTATATTTACTATACTGTTACACACACTGTACTGTTATATTTACTATACTGTTACACACACTGTACTGTTATATTTACTATACTGTTACACACACTGTACTGTTATATTTACTATACTGTTACACACACTGTACTGTTTCACTGTATTGTATGTATTTTTAATTTCATAATGAATGAAGATTATTACTCACCTCTATACGCAGCTAACAGCAGAATTCTCTTCCTCTTCCTCTCTTTATATAATGATGTTCTCTCTTTCTCTCTGTCTGTCTGTCTGTCTCTCTCTCTTTCTCTTTCTCTCTCTCGCTCTCCGTGGAGAGACACTTTTAAGAAAGTGAAACTAAAAGAACAGATTAAAGCCTTTAGAGATCAGACTCTAACTTAAATGATTTTACAATTTTTTAATTGATAAATTCATATTTCTGTTGTAAAAACACTGTAAAATTCATCATCTAATATTATAATATAATTTTATACAAACACTGTACAATGTGATCACTGAGAGAAGAAACGCTCAACCTTTTTTCATTATTTCCACCAGCGGATCCTACAATTCCTGTTAACGACCATTTACTAATTCCATCCTCATCTGAGGAACCAACTTCTCAATTCACAGCTGCTGATTGATGGTGTTTAGAGGAGATGATGCTGCTGATTGTTGGTGTTTAGAGGAGATCATGCTGCTGATTGTTGGTGTTTAGAGGAGATCATGCTGCTGATTGATGGTGTTTAGAGGAGATGATGCTGCTGATTGTTGGTGTTTAGAGGAGATCACAGCTGCTGATTTTTGGTGTTTAGAGGAGATCATGCTGCTGATTGTTGGTGTTTAGAGGAGATCATGCTGCTGATTGTTGGTGTTTAGAGGAGATCATGCTGCTGATTGTTGGTGTTTAGAGGAGATCATGCTGCTGATTGTTGGTGTTTAGAGGAGATCATGCTGCTGATTGTTGGTGTTTAGAGGAGATCATGCTGCAGATTGTTGGTGTTTAGAGGAGATCATGCTGCTGATTGTTGGTGTTTAGAGGAGATCATGCTGCTGATTGTTGGTGTTTAGAGGAGATCATGCTGCTGATTGTTGGTGTTTAGAGGAGATGATGCTGCTGATTGTTGGTGTTTAGAGGAGATTGTGGCTGCTGATTGTTGGTGTTTAGAGGAGATCATGCTGCTGATTATTGGTGTTTAGAGGAGATTGTGGCTGCTGATTGTTGGTGTTTAGAGGAGATCATGCTGCTGATTGTTGGTGTTTAGAGGAGATCATGCTGCTGATTGTTGGTGTTTAGAGGAGATCATGCTGCTGATTGTTGGTGTTTAGAGGAGATCATGCTGCTGATTGTTGGTGTTTAGAGGAGATCACGGCTGCTGATTGTTGGTGTTTAGAGGAGATCATGCTGCTGATTGTTGGTGTTTAGAGGAGATCACGGCTGCTGATTGTTGGTGTTTAGAGGAGATCATGCTGCTGATTGTTGGTGTTTAGAGGAGATCATGCTGCTGATTGTTGGTGTTTAGAGGAGATCATGCTGCTGATTGTTGGTGTTTAGAGGAGATGATGCTGCTGATTGTTGGTGTTTAGAGGAGATCATGCTGCTGATCGTTGGTGTTTAGAGGAGATCATGCTGCTGATTGTTGGTGTTTAGAGGAGATCATGCTGCTGATTGTTGGTGTTTAGAGGAGATCATGCTGCTGATTGTTGGTGTTTAGGGGAGATCATGGCTGCTGATTGTTGGTGTTTAGAGGAGATCATGCTGCTGATTGTTGGTGTTTAGAGGAGATCATGCTGCTGATTGTTGGTGTTTAGAGGAGATCATGCTGCTGATTGTTGGTGTTTAGAGGAGATTGTGGCTGCTGATTGTTGGTGTTTAGAGGAGATCATGCTGCTGATTGTTGGTGTTTAGAGGAGATTGTGGCTGCTGATTGTTGGTGTTTAGAGGAGATCATGCTGCTGATTGTTGGTGTTTAGAGGAGATCATGCTGCTGATTGTTGGTGTTTAGAGGAGATCATGCTGCTGATTGTTGGTGTTTAGAGGAGATTGTGGCTGCTGATTGTTGGTGTTTAGAGGAGATCATGCTGCTGATTGTTGGTGTTTAGAGGAGATCATGCTGCTGATTGTTGGTGTTTAGAGGAGATTGTGGCTGCTGATTGTTGGTGTTTAGAGGAGATCATGCTGCTGATTGTTGGTGTTTAGAGGAGATTGTGGCTGCTGATTGTTGGTGTTTAGAGGAGATCATGCTGCTGATTGTTGGTGTTTAGAGGAGATCATGCTGCTGATTGTTGGTGTTTAGAGGAGATCATGCTGCTGATTGTTGGTGTTTAGAGGAGATTGTGGCTGCTGATTGTTGGTGTTTAGAGGAGATCATGCTGCTGATTGTTGGTGTTTAGAGGAGATCATGCTGCTGATTGTTGGTGTTTAGAGGAGATCATGCTGCTGATTGTTGGTGTTTAGAGGAGATCATGCTGCTGATTGTTGGTGTTTAGAGGAGATCACGGCTGCTGATTGTTGGTGTTTAGAGGAGATCATGCTGCTGATTGTTGGTGTTTAGAGGAGATCATGCTGCTGATTGTTGGTGTTTAGAGGAGATCACGGCTGCTGATTGTTGGTGTTTAGAGGAGATCATGCTGCTGATTGTTGGTGTTTAGAGGAGATCATGCTGCTGATTGTTGGTGTTTAGAGGAGATCACGGCTGCTGATTGTTGGTGTTTAGAGGAGATCATGCTGCTGATTGTTGGTGTTTAGAGGAGATCACGGCTGCTGATTGTTGGTGTTTAGAGGAGATCATGCTGCTGATTGTTGGTGTTTAGAGGAGATCATGCTGCTGATTGTTGGTGTTTAGAGGAGATCATGCTGCTGATTGTTGGTGTTTAGAGGAGATCATGCTGCTGATTGTTGGTGTTTAGAGGAGATCATGCTGCTGATTGTTGGTGTTTAGAGGAGATTGTGGCTGCTGATTGTTGGTGTTTAGAGGAGATCATGCTGCTGATTGTTGGTGTTTAGAGGATCATGCTGCTGATTGTTGGTGTTTAGAGGAGATCATGCTGCTGATTGTTGGTGTTTAGAGGAGATCATGCTGCTGATTGTTGGTGTTTAGAGGAGATTGTGGCTGCTGATTGTTGGTGTTTAGAGGAGATCATGCTGCTGATTGTTGGTGTTTAGAGGAGATTGTGGCTGCTGATTGTTGGTGTTTAGAGGAGATCATGCTGCTGATTGTTGGTGTTTAGAGGAGATCATGCTGCTGATTGTTGGTGTTTAGAGGAGATCATGCTGCTGATTGTTGGTGTTTAGAGGAGATGATGCTGCTGATTGTTGGTGTTTAGAGGAGATCATGCTGCTGATTGTTGGTGTTTAGAGGAGATCATGCTGCTGATTGTTGGCGTTTAGAGGAGATCATGCTGCTGATTGTTGGTGTTTAGAGGAGATCATGCTACTGATTGTTGGTGTTTAGAGGAGATCATGCTGCTGATTGTTGGTGTTTAGAGGAGATCATGCTGCTGATTGTTGGTGTTTAGAGGAGATCATGCTGCTGATTGTTGGTGTTTAGAGGAGATCATGCTGCTGATTGTTGGTGTTTAGAGGAGATCATGCTGCTGATTGTTGGTGTTTAGAGGAGATCATGCTGCTGATTGTTGGTGTTTAGAGGAGATCATGCTGCTGATTGCTGGTGTTTAGAGGAGATCATGCTGCTGATTGTTGGTGTTTAGAGGAGATCATGCTGCTGATTGTTGGTGTTTAGAGGAGATCCTGGCTGCTGATTGTTGGTGTTTAGAGGAGATCATGCTGCTGATTGTTGGTGTTTAGAGGAGATCATGCAGCTGATTGTTGGTGTTTAGAGGAGATCATGCTGCTGATTGTTGGTGTTTAGAGGAGATGATGCTGCTGATTGTTGGTGTTTAGAGGAGATCATGCTGCTGATTGTTGGTGTTTAGAGGAGATCATGCTGCTGATTGTTGGTGTTTAGAGGAGATCATGCTGCTGATTGTTGGTGTTTAGAGGAGATCATGCTGCTGATTGTTGGTGTTTAGAGGAGATCATGCTGCTGATTGTTGGTGTTTAGAGGAGATCATGCTGCTGATTGTTGGTGTTTAGAGGAGATCATGCTGCTGATTGTTGGTGTTTAGAGGAGATCGTCGCTGCTGATTGTTGGTGTTTAGAGGAGATCATGCTGCTGATTGTTGGGGTTTAGAGGAGATCATGCTGCTGATTGTTGATGACCAGCTCTCCTTCACGCACCATGTGGCCTCAGTTGCTCGATCCTGCCGCTTCGCGCTTTATAACATCAGGAAAATTAAACCGTTCCTGACGCAACAGGCCACCCAACTCCTGGTACAAGCAGTCGTCATCTCACGCCTCGACTACTGCAATGCCCTGCTAACTGACCTCCCGGTCTGTGTAGTAAAACCACTCCAAATTACCATCCACTACCAGATCAGGAGAATCTCTCGCTATCTTTAAAAGACTCCTGAAGACAGAGCTCTTCAAAGAGCACTTACTCTCCTAACACCTCTAACTAACTACCTTCTACTACCAGATCAGGAGAATCTCTCGCTATCTTTAAAAGACTCCTGAAGACAGAGCTCTTCAAAGAGCACTTACTCTCCTAACACCTCTAACTAACTACCTTCTACTACCAGATCAGGAGAATCTCTCACTATCTTTAATAAACTCCTGAATACAGAGCTCTTCAAAGAGCACTTACTCTCCTAACACCTCTAACACACTAACTACTTCTAACCCCATTTCCTTCTTCCCCTCCTTCACTTCTCTATCCCTTTATTTCCCTTCGACCTCCTTTAAGCCCTATCTAAAATGGGTTATCTTAATTGCTATTACTTTTGTACTTCATTATTGTAAGTCGCTTTGGACAAAAGCGTCTGCCAAATGTAATGTAATGTAATGATTGTTGGTGTTTAGAGGAGTGTTATGCTGCTGATTGTTGGTGTCTAGAGGAGATCATGCTGCTGATTGTTGGTGTTTAGAGGAGATCATGCTGCTGATTGTTGGTGTTTAGAGGAGATCATGCTGCTGATTGTTGGTGTTTAGAGGAGATCCTGCTGCTGATTGTTGGTGTTTAGAGGAGATCATGCTGCTGATTGTTGGTGTTTAGAGGAGATCATGCTGCTGATTGTTGGTGTTTAGAGGAGATGATGCTGCTGATTGTTGGTGTTTAGAGGAGATCATGCTGCTGATTGTTGGTGTTTAGAGGAGATCATGCTGCAGATTGTTGGTGTTTAGAGGAGATCATGCTGCTGATTGTTGGTGTTTAGAGGAGATGATGCTGCTGATTGTTGGTGTTTAGAGGAGATCATGCTGCTGATTGTTGGTGTTTAGAGGAGATCCTGGCTGCTGATTGTTGGTGTTTAGAGGAGATCATGCTGCTGATTGTTGGTGTTTAGAGGAGATCATGCTGCTGATTGTTGGTGTTTAGAGGAGATCATGCTGCTGATTGTTGGTGTTTAGAGGAGATCATGCTGCTGATTGTTGGTGTTTAGAGGAGATCATGCTGCTGATTGTTGGTGTTTAGAGGAGATCATGCTGCTGATTGTTGGTGTTTAGAGGAGTGTTATGCTGCTGATTGTTGGTGTCTAGAGGAGATCATGCTGCTGATTGTTGGTGTTTAGAGGAGATCATGCTGCTGATTGTTGGTGTTTAGAGGAGATCCTGGCTGCTGATTGTTGGTGTTTAGAGGAGATCATGCTGCTGATTGCTGGTGTTTAGAGGAGATCATGCTGCTGATTGTTGGTGTTTAGAGGAGATCCTGGCTGCTGATTGTTGGTGTTTAGAGGAGATCACGGCTGCTGATTGTTGGTGTTTAGAGGAGATCATGCTGCTGATTGTTGGTGTTTAGAGGAGTGTTATGCTGCTGATTGTTGGTGTTTAGAGGAGATCACGGCTGCTGATTGTTGGTGTTTAGAGGAGATCATGCTGCTGATTGTTGGTGTTTAGAGGAGATCATGCTGCTGATTGTTGGTGTTTAGAGGATCATGGCTGCTGATTGTTGGTGTTTAGAGGAGATCATGCTGCTGATTGTTGGTGTTTAGAGGAGATCATGCTGCTGATTGTTGGTGTTTAGAGGAGATCATGCTGCTGATTGTTGGTGTTTAGAGGAGATCATGCTGCTGATTGTTGGTGTTTAGAGGAGATCATGCTGCTGATTGCTGGTGTTTAGAGGAGATCATGCTGCTGATTGTTGGTGTTTAGAGGAGATCATGCTGCTGATTGTTGGTGTATAGAGGAGATCATGCTGCTGATTGTTGGTGTTTAGAGGAGTGTTATGCTGCCAGTTTTGTGGTGGATCAGTTATGGGGATGTTCTTTGAAGGTCATACAAAACTCCATGTGATGTAATTTAGTTCTCAAATAATTACTTTATCTTTAGTTAATTGAGATCCAATGTGTGATTTCAGCGTTTTTATGCTATGTTCACACAGCATGTAAAATCGGTCTAAATTCAGTCTTTTACATCAGATGTGAACAGATGTGATAAATTAACAGCGCATGTAATTCTGACAAGGATGAAACTGAAACTTCATTTGAAGCTTTCTTTTTTTTCTCAGTACCTAAATTATTAAGTATTAATATATACCTCTATATAATATGAAAATAATCTCTATATAAACTCTATATAATGATGATTAAGTGTAAATTTTATAAGCTTTATTATTAGATACATTTTTATGTTTCTATAGTGTTACGCTAAGCAGAATTATACTATACTATATTTATACTATACTTTACTTATGCTGCTGTGTACTATATAACCCAGTTTGATACTATACAGTACTATCCTATGTTATTATATACTATGTGTCATGCTCTCGCCCTGCTCTGTCGTTCCTTCGTGTTCTCGTCTCCCAGTGTTTCTCTTCAGTACATTTTTATTCACATGTTCTCTCCTCTTGTCTCCTTTGTAGCTCCGCCCCCCTCATTAATCAGTCCCCAGGTGTTACCTGTTCCCTTTTCCGCCTGTATTTAAACTCCTTTGTCTTCAGTGCTAGTTTGTCAGTTTTTGGTCTCGGCTGCGTTTATCGTCTGTTCAGATTTCAGTTTGTACTCAGAGTTTCTGTTTTGTTTGTTTGTTTTTTGTTGAATAAATTATTACTTGCGTGTGCGTTCGCTCCCCTCGTCCTTCCTTGCTGGACCAGTGACACTATGCAACACTAAAATAAATACTAAAATATTATTATGCTATATAATATAATTATTTGCTCTAGAAAAGCAAGAATAAAAATGTAAAAAGATGAATGAAATAAAAAATAATGTAATGAAATAAAATAAAATTGCATAGTTCTCTTTAGTGTGATTAGTGTGAACTTACTATGGCAGCAAAACTTTTATTGAGATTTTAAGAGTTAAGAGAAAATTATAATATAAAAATAATTAAAAACAGAGTATATTTCTGTGAGAAAGCGGTGTGTTCTGCCAACCAGCAGAGGGCATGGCGGGTTAAGGTGGATTTTGGCCAAAAAACTCCATGTCCCAGAATCCCCAGCGGTAATCAGCACTGACCAAGTTCAGCATAAAAACTCCAGTCAAACCTCAGTTCTCCATCGCACCTTTGAAAAAGGGCGACACTAACAGTGGGTAACAAGAAAAAAAAGAACAGAAAAGGAAAAAGAAAGAATTAATAAATTAAGTTACACTTATAAAGCATCTGTCTAGAAACACAAGGAAGCTTAACAATTTACACGTTTTACACACAACCATTCACACTTATACTGAGAAGCGGCAGCCAATAGCGCACAGCGTACTCTCAACCGGAAACCAGTGTCCACCTGGAGGACTGCATCCAGCACTAGAGCATTGACCCAGAACAGAGTACCAATCCATATCTGGGCACAGTTACACATACATTTACACACACATACATACTTACACATACACACCAGATCAATTTAGAGTTTTCAATTTTTCTGGGTAATTTTAGAGTATCTAGTTTGCCAGATAAATTTAGAGTATTCAATTTACCTGATCTACATGTTTTGGACTGTGGGAGGAGGAACCCCACACAGAAACAGGGAGAAACATGGAACCCAGATAAAGACTTGAACCCAAGACCCCAGTGCTTGGAGGTGAATGTGCTAACCACTAAACCACCGTGCCTGAAAGTAAGAAAGAAAAGAACAAAAAAGAGACAAAAAAGTAGACCTTTAAAAAGCCAAAAAAAAAGATTTCAAAAAGGAAAGAAGAGAGATGCTAAAAGAAAGAAAGACTGTTTACAGAAAGTCTTTCCTAAATTCCTTTTTAAAGCTTGTTTATGCGTCGTTTATTTGCCTTTCTCACTTTATTTCACAACCATTGCACACAGTCCTAGTAGTGCACAATCAAATCCCACTGTGGGCAGCCCTTAAAGTTCACAATCACTCCACTAATTCCATACAAAATCAAATCAAATCAAATCAAATTTATTTGTATAGCGCTTTTTACAACTGGTGTTGGCACAAAGCAGCTTTACAGAAACATGATTACAGGACAAAGAATCAGGCAAAACATTAAACATAGAATATACAGAATACAGAACCCCCAGTGAGCGCGGAGGCAAGGAAAAACTGCCTCAGAGCTGCAGGAGGAGGAAGAAACCTTGGGAGGACCAAGACTCACATTAAAGGGGGGACCATCCTACCACTGGTCAAACGGCTTTTAAATTAAAATTTAAAAAGTCTTTTATACATCCATATAGGTTTTATGTACTCAGGAGTGTAATAGCGCCACTAATGGCTTGGATGTAATCTGTAGTGGAGAATAAGATGGATGATGAGCAGCTGATCTGTGGTGGTGGATGGAGAAGAGCTGACTTCAGAAACTTCCATCAGTCTGGCTGGACAGGAGACGCGAGAGCCTGAGGGTCCAACATCGGTATCGGGTCAGACAGGTGGGCAGTCAGTAACTCGGAGGAAGGCAGAGAGGTGGAATTAGTTTTGACTGGGTTTATGTAAAACAGAGAATATAAAACATTATCAGAGTGTGGCAAATGACTCCGGCAGAACTGAATAAAACAGCCTAACTAAAGGCAGAGAGCCAGAAGGTAACATAGACATGGAGGCTCCCTGAAACACCGGCATCCACCCACTCCACCCTCCACAAACCTGGGTGACCGTGTGCAGTGGGAGAACAACAGCACCAGCATCTCAGTTTACCACAATTTCCTCTGTCCATGAACCCCTGAATCTGCAGCCTTATCTAAAGGGAAAAATATTAATTACCAAAAGCTAAACTAAACAAGTAAGTTTTCAGTCTAGACTTAAAGATTGAGACTGTGTCTGAGTCCCGAACATATTCGGGGAGATTATTCCAGAGTTGAGGCGCTTTATAAGAGAAAGCTCTTCCTCCTGCAGAGCTCCTCTGAATTTTAGGAACTACTAATAAACCAGCACCCTGAGATCTAAGTAATCGCGGTGGTTCATAACAGGAGATGAGGTCTTGTAAATACTCAGGAGCGAGTCCGTGTAGGGCTTTATACGTTAACAGGAGAATTTTATAGTCTATGCGGTATTTGACTGGAAGCCAGTGCAGTGCTGATAGTACTGGACTAATATGGTCAAATTTTCTCGTTTTAGTAAGGACCCTGGCTGCAGCATTTTGAACTAGCTGAAGTTTATTTAAGTTACTGCCGGAACATCCAGACAGTAGCGCATTACAATAATCTAGCCTTGAGGTAATAAAGGCATGTACTAATTTTTCTGCGTCATGCAGTGATAGGGCATTTCTTATCTTGGCAATATTACAGAGGTGTAGAAAAGCTGTTCTAGTAACATTAGATATGTGTTTATCGAATGCTAGATCTGAATCTATGATAACTCCAAGGTTTTTAGCTGCTGAACCAGGGGTGGCTGAGAAGTCAGCCAGATTTAGCATTAAGTCTGATAATTTATTTCTAGCAGCTTTGGGGCCTAATAGGAGAACTTCTGTTTTATCACTATTTAATAGGAGGAAGTTGTGCGACATCCATGATTTTACATCTTCTACACAATCCTCGATTTTCTTTAATCTCACTCTGTCATCAGGTTTGGCTGATATGAAGAGCTGCGTGTCATCCGCATAACAATGAAAATTCACATTGTGTTTTCTAATAACTTTGCCCAGTGGGAGCATATATAATGTAAATAATAACGGTCCTAATATAGAGCCTTGTGGAATTCCATATCTTACCTTGGTATAACTGGAAGACATATAATTTAACCTCACAAACTGATAGCGATCGGTTAAGTACGATTTAAACCATGCTAAGGCAGTTCCGGTTACACCGACCATGTTCTCTAGTCTTTCTAAAAGGATAGTATGATCTATTGTATCAAAGGCTGCGCTCAGATCGAGAAGTACCAGTAGGGAAACACAGCCTTGGTCGGCGGCTATAAGTAGATTGTTTGTTATTCTAACTAAAGCTGTCTCAGTGCTATGATGAGGCCTAAATCCAGATTGAAATTTCTCATAGATCTGGTTTCTTTGCAGGTAAGAGCAAAGTTGTTGGGCTACAGCTTTTTCTAAAATCTTAGAAATAAAGGGTAAGTTTGAAATAGGTCTATAGTTAGACAGTACACTAGGATCAAGATTTGGTTTCTTGATTAGAGGTTTAATTACAGCTGTTTTAAAGGCTTTGGGTACATGGCCCAGGGCGAGCGATGAGTTTACTATCATTAACAGAGGTTTAATTATATCTGGCAGTACCTGTTTTAGTAATTTTGTGGGAACAGCATCAAGTGTGCAGGTTGTGCTGTTTGAAGAGGAGATAATTTTCTCTAGTTCTAGCTGTGGAAGTGGGTTAAAGACTTCCAACCTAACTTCAGTAACAGAGTTTTGTTCTAGATCAGCCAGACCAGATGACAGAGAGGATGTAATATTTATCTGTTTAATTTTATCCCGAATGTTTTCAATTTTACTATTGAAGAAGTCCATAAAATCGTTGCTGGTGTGAATGGCTGGAATCTGAGGTTCAGTACCTGCCTGGTTTTTAGTTAATTTGGAAAAAACACAACAATTTCATTCTATTCATTAAGAATTCCCACCTGTGTAGGATCTCTCAGCAGATACACAGAGATCTCTAAAGTAACACAGGTTATACAATCCCATACACAGTGATTCTTCATTTCATTGGTCAATAGTGAACAAAGCAATTTTAAGTGTTAACATAAATGGTAAACATTTTCCAGAATAACCATGAATATGTCATAAACATAGTTCCAACCATTCACCTGGTTATATGAATTCTATATATCATGTATTATATATACGTAAATATATTATATTATTCCTGGTGATGTAACCACTAGTGTGTGTTTTATTTAGTACGAATAATATAATACTATAATATAATACATTTAGCCAACTGATTAGAGATATCATTTGGTATTATAACAGAAATATTATAATAAAAATCTATATGATTCTGTTCCGCTGTTCCACTCTGACGGACGTCTGCGCCGCTAAGATCTTCAGAGGAGCGTGAGATAAATTGCGAAACAGAGGCAGGAGTTTCTCGGTGAAGGCGTGGTTTATAGAGTGAAGGTCAGCGTTGGTTTGAAGGTCAGTGAAGGTCAGTTTTCCCGCCTCCCAGTCCAGCTGAACTCGGACGCTCTGAACCGGCTGGTCGGGGGTGAAGAAGTGATCCGGTTCTCCCGGACGGTGAACGCAGTACTCGTTACTGTTCTCCTCGTAACCCAGAGTCCAGGCCGACCCCCAGAACGAGTCTCCAGACCTCCTTACAGACGCAGACACCACGCCTACGTCCCAGTCCTCACTGTCCCCCACCTGCACGTCCCAGCAGTGTGTCCCCGAGTTAAACCCCTCAGAACCCAGAACACACTGGTACAGATCGAATCTCTCAGGATTACGAGGAACCGGCGCTCGTCCGTCCGTGTCCTCCACCTCCGTCAGATCTTCAGACAGGTGGAGGGAGTCTTCTGCAGTGTTGGGGTCCAGAGTGACGGGAGCTGAGGACAGAAAACACAACGCAGCGTCACAACTAGAGACAACCACACCCTTCCCCTCCATTCACACTGACAGGTGACGCATCTCTCGACGAGACTCGACAGGACAGGACAGGAAGAGACGAGACAAAAAAGGATGAGACAGGACTTGTTTGCTTCTGCTTCATTTTTTTGCATCTTTATATAAATAATCTGCCATTTTAATTTCACATTATTTTATTTTTAGGGACCCCCCCCCCACTAAACACGGAGGAACTGATGTGGTGAGTTAATGATTTGGTGAGTTAATGATGTGGTGAGTTAATGAAGTGGTGAGTTAATGATGTGGTGAGTTAATGAAGTGGTGAGTTAATGATGTGGTGAGTTAATGAAGTGGTGAGTTAATGAAGTGGTGAGTTAATGATGTGGTGAGTTAATGATGTGGTGAGTTAATGAAGTGGTGAGTTAATGAAGTGGTGAGTTAATGAAGTGGTGAGTTAATGATGTGGTGAGTTAATGAAGTGGTGAGTTAATGAAGTGGTGAGTTAATGATGTGGTGAGTTAATGAAGTGGTGAGTTAATGAAGTGGTGAGTTAATGATGTGGTGAGTTAATGAAGTGGTGAGTTAATGAAGTGGTGAGTTAATGATGTGGTGAGTTAATGAAGTGGTGAGTTAATGATGTGGTGAGTTAATGAAGTGGTGAGTTAATGAAGTGGTGAGTTAATGATGTGGTGAGTTAATGAAGTGGTGAGTTAATGAAGTGGTGAGTTAATGAAGTGGTGAGTTAATGATGTGGTGAGTTAATGATTTGGTGAATTAAAGAAGTGGTGAGTTATTGATTTGGTGAGTTAATGATTTGGTGAGTTAATGATGTGGTGAGTTAATGATTTGGTGAGTTAATGATTTGGTGAGTTAATGATGTGGTGAGATAATGAAGTGGTGAGTTATTGATGTGGTGAGTTAATGAAGTGGTGAGTTAATGAAGTGGTGAGTTAATGAAGTGGTGAGTTAATGATGTGGTGAGTTAATGATTTGGTGAATTAATGAAGTGGTGAGTTAATGATGTGGTGAGTTAATGATTTGGTGAGTTAATGATTTGGTGAGTTAATGATGTGGTGAGTTAATGAAGTGGTGAGTTAATGAAGTGGTGAGTTATTGATTTGGTGAGTTATTGATTTGGTGAGTTAATGATTTGGTGAGTTAATGATGTGGTGAGTTAATGAAGTGGTGAGTTAATGATGTGGTGAGTTAATGATTTGGTGAGTTAATGAAGTGGTGAGTTAATGATTTGGTGAGTTAATGAAGTGGTGAGTTAATGATGTGGTGAGTTAATGATGTGGTGAGTTAATGAAGTGGTGAGTTAATGATGTGGTGAGTTAATGATTTGGTGAGTTAATGATGTGGTGAGTTAATGATTTGGTGAGTTAATGAAGTGGTGAGTTAATGATTTGGTGAGTTAATGAAGTGGTGAGTTAATGATGTGGTGAGTTAATGAAGTGGTGAGTTAATGATTTGGTGAGTTAATGAAGTGGTGAGTTATTGATTTGGTGAGTTAATGATTTGGTGAGTTAATGATGTGGTGAGTTAATGATTTGGTGAGTTAATGATTTGGTGAGTTAATGAAGTGGTGAGTTAATGAAGTGGTGAGTTAATAAAGTGATGAGTTAATGATTTGGTGAGTTAATGAAGTGGTGAGTTAATGATTTGGTGAGTTAATGAAGTGGTGAGTTATTGATTTGGTGAGTTAATGATTTGGTGAGTTAATGATGTGGTGAGTTAATGATTTGGTGAGTTAATGATTTGGTGAGTTAATGAAGTGGTGAGTTAATGAAGTGGTGAGTTAATAAAGTGATGAGTTAATGATTTGGTGAGTTAATGATGTGGTGAGTTAATGAAGTGGTGAGTTAATGATGTGGTGAGTTAATGAAGTGGTGAGTTAATGAAGTGGTGAGTTAATAAAGTGGTGAGTTAATGATTTGGTGATTTAATGATGTGGTGAGTTAATGAAGTGGTGAGTTAATGATGTGGTGAGTTAATGAAGTGGTGAGTTAATGATTTGGTGAGTTAATGATTTGGTGAGTTAATGATTTGGTGAGTTAATGAAGTGGTGAGTTAATGATGTGGTGAGTTAATGATGTGGTGATTTAATAAAGTGATGAGTTATTGATGTGGTGCGTTAATGAAGTGGTGAGTTAATGAAGTGGTGAGTTAATGATGTGGTGAGTTAATGATGTGATGAGTTAATGATGTGGTGAGTTAATGATTTGGTGAGTTAATGAATTGGTGAGTTAATGATTTGGTGAGTTAATGATGTGATGAGTTACTGATTTGGTGAGTTAATGAAGTGGTGAGTTAATGATTTGGTGAGTTAATGATTTGGTGAGTTAATGATGTGGTGAGATAATGAAGTGGTGAGTTATTGATGTGGTGAGTTAATGATGTGGTGAGTTAATGATGTGGTGAGTTAATGCTTTGGTGAGTTAATGAAGTGGTGAGTTAATGAAGTGGTGAGTTAATGAAGTGGTGAGTTAATGATGTGGTGAGTTAATGAAGTGGTGAGTTAATGATCTGGTGAGTTAATGAAGTGGTGAGTTAATGATGTGGTGAGTTAATGAAGTGGTGAGTTAATGATCTGGTGAGTTAATGAAGTGGTTAGTTAATTAAGTGGTGAGTTAATGAAGTGATGAGTTAATGATGTGGTGAGTTAATGAAGTGGTGAGTTAATGATTTGGTGAGTTAATGATTTGGTGAGTTAATGATTTGGTGAGTTAATGTTTTGGTGAGTTAATGAAGTGGTGAGTTAATAAAGTGGTGAGTTAATGAAGTGGTGAGTTAATGAAGTGGTGAGTTAATGAAGTGGTGAGTTAATGATTTGGTGAATTAATGAAGTGGTGAGTTAATGATGTGGTGAGTTAATGATTTGGTGAATTAATGAAGTGGTGAGTTAATGAAGTGGTGAGTTAATGAAGTGGTGAGTTAATGAAGTGGTGAATTAATGAAGTGGTGAGTTAATGATTTGGTGAATTAATGAAGTGGTGAGTTAATGAAGTGGTGAGTTAATGATCTGGTGAGTTAATGAAGTGGTGAGTTAATGAAGTGGTGAGTTAATGAAGTGGTGAGTTAATGAAGTGGTGAGTTAATGATTTGGTGAATTAATGAAGTGGTGAGTTAATGAAGTGGTGAGTTAATGATCTGGTGAGTTAATGAAGTGGTGAGTTAATGAAGTGGTGAGTTAATGAAGTGGTGAATTAATGAAGTGGTGTGTTAATGATTTGGTGAATTAATGAAGTGGTGAGTTAATTAAGTGGTGAGTTAATGAAGTGGTGAGTTAATAAAGTGGTGAGTTAATGAAGTGGTGAGTTAATGAAGTGGTGAGTTAATGAAGTGGTGAGTTAATGAAGTGGTGAGTTAATGAAGTGGTGAGTTAATGATTTGGTGAATTAATGAAGTGGTGAGTTAATGAAGTGGTGAGTTAATGAAGTGGTGAGTTAATGAAGTGGTGAGTTAATGATTTGGTGAATTAATGAAGTGGTGAGTTAATGAAGTGGTGAATTAATGAAGTGGTGAGTTAATGATTTGGTGAATTAATGAAGTGGTGAGTTAATTAAGTGGTGAGTTAATGAAGTGGTGAGTTAATAAAGTGGTGAGTTAATGAAGTGGTGAGTTAATGAAGTGGTGAGTTAATGAAGTGGTGAGTTAATGATTTGGTGAATTAATGAAGTGGTGAGTTAATGATGTGGTGAGTTAATGATTTGGTGAATTAATGAAGTGGTGAGTTAATGAAGTGGTGAGTTAATGAAGTGGTGAGTTAATGATTTGGTGAATTAATGAAGTGGTGAGTTAATGATGTGGTGAGTTAATGATTTGGTGAATTAATGAAGTGGTGAGTTAATGAAGTGGTGAGTTAATGATTTGGTGAATTAATGAAGTGGTGAGTTAATGAAGTGGTGAGTTAATGAAGTGGTGAGTTAATGCCGGAGACGTGTGGGTGTTTAAGGCTACATTCTTCGTGTGTCGGAGAAAAATTATGAATTTGGTTTTCTTTTGTCCAAAACGACTTTTAGAAAGTCTTTGTTTGTTTAAGGGAGGAGAAGCCACGCCCCCCTCTGTGGGCATTACGGGTGCAGATGCATGTTAGTCAAACCCATAGAATCGGGTTGAGTATGTAAATCAGAAGCAGGACTTACTGTACTGGATTATCTCCTGCATTTTCTCCCACACTCTGAAGCTGAGGTTGGACAGATGTTGGGAGACGTTGATCAGATTTCCTGATGTGTTTTCTGGTATCGAGGGCTGAACTCTAAAATATAAAACTGGTTCATTTATCTAAACATAAGAATGAATCATATTTTAACAGGAGATAAACTGGGAGCTCTGGTCTTTACTCACTGGTTCTCTGCAGACTGGAAGTTCTAAAAGGAGAAGAATTTTGGATCAAACAAAAGTATAAAACATACAATAAACATATTTATAAAACACACACCGACTCTGTACTGGTAATCAACCAGCTTCTGACTTCAGTCTTCAGTACATATTACATTAGTTTTGATGGTGCTGGTTTTGCTCAGCACGGTGAAGCTTGGTTATATTGGTGGTCTCACTCGGTAAAGTTAATCATGCTTGTAGATCAGATAAATAATTAAACATAAATATCCCCTATACTGGTACAGTGCAAAGCCAGTTCACCCAACACAGTAAACACTAATGGTGCAAATGGTAGGTTGGTGCCTTTTGATGCTCATTGCTATCTTACACTCTGCCAACAGTGTATTTTCACTCCTCCCTCCTGCCTGGTTTAAACAGCAGCAGATCTTCTGAATATATCTACACTGATGGGCGTGGTGTTCTGGAAATGAGGTGTGTTCAGGTACATTTCTGGAGTTTTATCTTGTTTATCTTGGTAACAGAAAACACAGGAGCTCCACTGACTGAATACAACCTAGACAGACGCCAACAGTCAGACGTTCATCGCTATCTCGGTAACACAGGCGCCGTGCCGAGCCGAGCGTACACCCCCACTTATTACACACACATGAACACACAGCAGCACAAACCCAACTTTTACATCAACAATAAACAGAATAGTAAATAAAATAACATTGCTGTTCCCGTAAATGAGCTGCTGGAGCTCCTTCACAGCGTCAACCAGCAGCTCAGTTTCCTCTGCTGAGAAGAGTTTGTTGAACACGTCCAGGTAGCTGCACCGTTACAATAGCAATCCACCAAAGACAGAGCTCACCTGGCTCTTAAAGAGAATGATGAGCAACAGACACTCTGATTAATTTCATGTTATGCCCAAAATTAACCACACCAATTATTAGAATTAGTACATGCCTTTTGCATATTTCGAGATGAGCAAGGTGTAATTTTCCCATTGTTACGATAGCAAAGACACACTGACACCACGCCCTAAATCAAGCTGCACGGTGCACAATTAAAAGCTCACCTATAGATCACTAAAATAGGCCCAAAGTGTTTAATAACGATAAAGGGGATTTTAACCTGCAGGAACTGAACGTCATCAGCTCCGATCTTTTCCTCCTGAGTTCTGATCACATCTGACAGAGCTGATATCTCTCCATCCAGCTCCTCACTCTTCCTCTTCACCTCCCCACTCTTCTGCTCCTCCTCCTCCCTCAGTGCTCTGATCCTCGCTACCTCTTCATCTCTCAGGAACTGCTGAAGCTTCTGGAACTGCTGCTTTATCTGCTGCTCGGTGTGATCGGCCTGAACCTGCAATCAGAGACCGCAGGAACCACCATCACCATCTTAATCCTGCTTTTACCACATCAACCACCTACAGGACAGCTGGGGGATATGGCCCTAAAATAACATCATGATATTTTAGGGTATTTTGGTGATAGAGATATTCTTGGCGATGAGACATTTTTAGAAAATTAAAAGAAAAAAATACCACAAAAATAAAGTGTAGAATATTTAGCTCTGCATATAAACACAAACGATTAAAAGTTAATACAGTAACCAGCAAAACAAATACAACATTCACTGACACACAATCATTATTTATTATGTCAGAATACGATACATCACACCCCCAGTAGACACTCAGACAGGGGTCACAGTTGAGGATCACCTTGATGTGGGCTGCGGTTCGGCCATAGTCTTCTTTAGTCGTCTTTAGGAGATCCAGGTTCTCCTGCAGAGCATCCTGCAGCTGTTTCTGTAATAAAACAGAAGATCAGACCAGTGAATTCTCCACTCTTTACAGGACCCGAACTACAGGACGTGGTGGGCATCTGTCCTGAACACTAGCCTCAGATCACACCATATCACACCATAGCAACCACCGAGGATACCATAGCAACCAGTGCTGGACTGAGAATTCTTTACATGATTTATCTTAGTCATGCCGCAGTAAATTACTCTGACAGCTGTTCTGATCCGACTCTGCGCTGCACCCTTTGCTCTAAAGCCGCACCCACTGTGTTTATTTAAGTCTTTGTCTTGTAACAGACCACCAACCTCTAACCCGACAAACTCGCTCAGCAAGAAAATCTCCAGGACTGAGCAAAATGTGTTAAACAGTGTTAAACATCCTACCTTGAGGTCAATCGCTGCTTCCCCTGTTGGACGGAGGGTGTGGTTTCTGTGTTGGTCTGAATTCGGACACTCGGCACACACCAGCTGCTGATCTTCCAAACAGAAAAGACTGATCTTCTCGCTGTGCAGACCACAGACCCCCTCGGACCCTTCTGAAGACCCCAGACCACAGACCCCCTCGGACCCTGCTGAAGATCCCAGAATTGCGCTCTCTGGAAAAGCCTTACACGAGTTCTGCAGAGCTTCTTCTGAGAATCTTTTCCAACAAACTGGACATTCCTGAGACCCCCTACAATCCCAGAACTCCTGGAGACAGGTTCTACACGCTCTGTGACTACATGACAGAACCACTGGATCCCTGAGGTTCTGGCAACATTCAGGACATGAGAACTCTTCTTCTGCGTGAGGGTTCCTACTAGACATTTCCTCTAAACTGCTGAAGTGCTGGAACTGAGTGGGTTTTAGACTGAGTTGCTCCTAACAAAGGTTCAGGGAAAGCTTTGAGACTTGCCCTTTCAGGTAGAGGGAGAGTTTAGTGGGAGGGGCTTTAAAAGAGAAGGCGGTCAGGTTTGTGTTCCAGGTGCTGTGTACTTTCTCCACTAGATGGCATCAGTTCATCACCAACCAGAAACACAGAGCTCCCCAACCAGTGGAGATGATCAAAGACTGCATTTCCCAAAATGCACCTGTGTTTACCTCAGACATGCTGGATCATCTGACTGTTGAGATTGTCCAACTGTGTATAAATTCCTCTCTGTTTTCCTTTGCTGAGTATTGGACCTTTATCCCTAAATTTTCTACTTTACATTTCTTTTGTGTTTTTGCTGTTTTGTTACCGATCTTTTTTTGTTATTTTGACTATTCTTTTGCCTTCCTCCTCTGTCTCTTTTATCAACAGTATATGACCTTTTTGCCTGTTCTCTCTGGTATGGTGGAGATGTTGTTTTGATATTTACCATCCCTGTCCCACGGAACTCTAATAAACCAAATCATTTGAGTAATAAACTTTATGTAAAAAATCTGCGAGTTTCTAACTCTCGTCTGGCAAACGTGACACTAATTCAGACACAAATCATATTGACTCTTTTAGAAAGAAGATAAAGGATCTGCATTACCCCCCCCCCCACACACACACACACATAAAAACGTAAATAAACATATACACACACAGTGTTTCTTACTTTTCTGCCCACCAACGTCAATAGACGTTCATTTCAGGTTGGTCATGATGTCAGATGACAAAAACTTTACGTCAGGATTATGTCTAATACTGTTTTGTGACTGCAGGGTTCTTTTGATTTTATTTGATTGCACACAGTATGAACCCATGATATATTTAATGCTTTATCTGCTCAACTTCATTAAAAATATTAACAAACATCTTTGACTGCATTTCAGACCCAAAACACTTTCTAAATACATGTTGGGAGAGTGAAGTCTGGATGGAGTCAGGATGCCCCGTCATTAAAACTTTATTTCACATAAACATCTGAAACCACAGTATACAGTATACAGGTTCATTATCCCAGATTACCATGATAAAGTTAAGCAGATAAACCATGAAATATACTGGAGTCATATATTCTAATTCTAATTAATACCTTCAGCTACTTGAATGTTCACCCACTGCTGACACAGGTGTGCAAATGCACACAGAGCTTGTCTAGTCCCTGTACTGCCAATAGAATAGGACAAAGCTGCATCTCATTGTTACTGGTTACAGCTTGTTTACCAGTACAGACCAGCATGTTAAACACTACAGGGTGCTGGATTTACTGGATCTGCTGAGATTATTTTTTAGATATAAGTGTTACAAAAGTGCCCCTCCAGCCCAGGTGGGGGCGCTAGTTGTTTGGCAGTAGTTCCCTAAAAACACCAAATATAAGCAGAAGAAGATCCGCAGTGTTTCTGTAGAGAATCAGGATCTGCTGCAGGTAAATAACTATAATATACAATTTATACTGTTAATATACTGGTAATAAATGTTATACTGGTTATGTAACTTACTGGTTATAATGAGAGAGTGATCAGCATGAATTAATGGGTGAATTGAATCTGAAATAGCAAATAAAACTACATGGAACATAATAATGACTATAGTGATTTAAAACGTCTAACGTTTAAATCGTCTATTTGGGAAAAAAACAGAGTTTAGAGTGAGTAAAGTGTGAGTAAAGTGTGAGTAGAATGGGGGTTTTAGGCTATATTTCGGCAGTGAGGAACATCAGTAAAGCTAATTTTATTTTTGATATTCGAGTTTTCAGCACTAATAACTTTTGAAGGGAGGAGGATTTTCAGCAGATACTTCTATAATCAGGACAGAAGAACCACAGAGACCCTCACCCTTCCTTTTACTGTTTGTGTAAAATTTGCTCAACGCCATTTTAGTGTTAATATAAAAAAACTGAGAGCACATTTCTACTCAGAATAAAATACTTGTACTTCTAGACTTCCACCTCTACATCTGAACACACTCATTTATTCCCCTCTAAATCACTGCAGTTCGTTAAAATACACATTAATGTTCATATCCTCATCTAAATAACAGGGGTATTTATTTGGGGGGAAATTTCACACACATTAATATTATACAAAATTTTAATTATATTTTATATATTCACAAATTCAATAGCGTTTCAGCAACTGTGTATGATACAGCTAGGTGGCAGCAAACACACCCCTTTATATTTACAATACAGTGCCAAGTCTATTGTATATTAAATTTAATATATTTTAAAAATCATTAGAATTTAAACTATATTACACAGAAAACTAAAAACAAGTGTGTGTGATACAGCTAGGTGGCAGCAAACACACACCCTTTAAACTTTGGATACAGTGCCAATTCTACTGAATATAAAATTTTATTTATTTTGAAATTTAATAGCATTCAAACCGAATTACACATAACAATAAAAATAAGTGTGTATGATACAACTGGTGGCAACAAACACGCACACGCTTTAACATTTGGGTACAGTGCCAATTCTACTGTATTTTACATTTTATATATTTAAAAAAATAATAATAAAATCTAATATTCAGTAGAATTGGCACTTTATCCAAATTCTAAGGGGTTTGTGTCTCTGTGGTCCTACTGCCCTGATTATGGAAGTATCTGCTGGAAATCATCCTCTGTTCAAAAGTTATTAGCGCTGAAAAGTCAAATATCAAAAATAAAACTTTACTGTGGGCAGTGAGGTAATGCAAAAACAACAGATTTCATATAAAGATAAATTCAGAGATCAAACTTAAAATAAGACAAATTCAGAGATCAGATCAGTCTCTAAATTTTGGGCCAGAACTGTATTTTTACAGCTTAATATGGTGGAAAAAACACAAACCTGGCAACTCTGGCTGGAATCTTCTTTCTAAAATCTTTCTAAAATCCCCCCCCCCCCTCAGCCAAGGAGCCACTGCTAAACCTCAGCAAGCGTGAGTTTGATCCAGATGCCTCCTGATTATTTACTACATTATTAAATCTGTCAATATCACTTTCCTTTTCTCCTGTATAATCCCAACTGCTGTACCTGAACAACAAACTTTTATTTGATTCCTTTATTTGGTTCCAATTGTATTTGTCACCCAGACAGCCAGCTTTGTTTTTCTTAATATTTTTTTCTCTTTCAGAAAGGACAGACGTCTCGTTACAAATTCTTCTTCTGCTTGTATCGGCTGTTTTACTGGAGAGTTCTGAATTAAAACTCATCAAAACCCACCAACAAAAGAAAGACTCTACTGTTCATTACAAACACAGAAGAGATGGACTATGAAGATACGGTGTCCCAAACCTTCAATACTGAAGTAACATCTCCTGATATTCTCAACAAAACATCTAGCGAACAAATACTGACAATTACACACAATGAAAAAACTCTCTACTGCTCAGAGTGTGGAACAAGTTTCAGTCGACAAAGTGGACTTCAAAGACACCTGATCGTTCACACTGGAGAAAAACCCTATCGATGCACAGACTGTGGGAAGAGTTTTACTCGACAGAGTACTCTCCAAGAACACCAGCGCGTTCACACTGGAGAGAAACCGTATCACTGCTCACACTGTGCACAAAGTTTTACTTCTCTGAAAGCTCTTAAAGAACACCAGTATATTCACACTGGAGTGAAACCATATCAGTGCTCAGACTGTGGGAAGAGTTTCAATAGACAGATTAATCTTAAGAGACACCAGCGCATTCACACTGGAGAAAAACCGTATTACTGCTCAGAGTGTGGAAAAAGTTTTAGAGAAACAAGTTCCCTTAAAATTCACCAGCGCATTCACACCGGAGAGAAACCGTATCAGTGCTCAGACTGTGAGAAAAGGTTTTCTGAACTGGGTAGTCTCCAAAAACACCAGCGTATTCACACCGGAC
Source organism: Astyanax mexicanus (assembly GCF_023375975.1). Classification (NCBI taxonomy): domain Eukaryota; kingdom Metazoa; phylum Chordata; class Actinopteri; order Characiformes; family Acestrorhamphidae; genus Astyanax; species Astyanax mexicanus. Next base: position 66,045 of record NC_064415.1, read on the forward strand.
AGAAACCTTTTCATTGTTCAAAATGTGGCAGCACCTTTACTGAACGCTGTCAGCTTAAAATACATCAACGCATTCACACTGGAGAGAAACCGCATCAGTGCTCGGAGTGTGGAAAGAGTTTCAGTAGGCACGATCATCTCCGAATACACCAGCGCGTTCACACTGGAGAGAAACCTTTTAATTGCTCCAAGTGTGGGAAGAGTTTTACAGAAAGTGGTTCCCTCAAAATACACCAGCGCATTCACACTGGAGAGAAACCGTATCACTGCTCTGATTGTGGAAAGAGCTTTTCCATAGCCAGTTCTCTCAAGACACACCAGCGCATTCACACTGGTTTGAAACCTTATTATTGCTCAGAGTGTGGGAAGATCTTTAGAGAGAGTTGTGCCCTCAAAACACATCAGCGTGTTCACACTGGAGAGAGGCCGTATCAGTGCTCAGAGTGCGGGAAGAGCTTTACTCAACGCAGCAGTCTCCAAACACACCAGCGCGTTCACACCAGAGAGAAACCGTAACCCGGTTTAAGCTGTAGAAGGAGCTTCGTGTTCAGATTGTTGAGCCACCAGTCGTGTTGAATTTAAAAATAAGTGATGTGTTTTATCTCATAGATGCCTTAGGTTCTCCTTCTTAGAAGCGAGCAATGATGCCCGGTTCACACTACACACCATTCAGAGTGGAGCGATGATTGGACTGTTCACACTACAAACCATGATTGTCTGACTGTCTGCAGAATAAATCTAGATACAGTTTAGATATGCCCCAATTCAGATTTGGCTGGGAGTCTGAACATCACATTATTGATTGTTATTTAAAAGCTTCTTCTGAAAGTTTTCTTTAAGTTTTGAATTTAGGGAATCATTATCTTCAGTCATCAGCTTTGCAGTCTTGCGACTTTAATTCTCGGACTCTTGCATCATCTGGCAGCTTTTCTGTTTTTGAAATGAGGATCTTAAAATGTAAAGGCAATTCATAATTTATATGTAAGTTATTCACTTCTTTAATATTAAATGTTTTAAATGTTTTATTTGTGTGTGTAACTGGTGTCAGTCTGGTAGCTAGTAGGGCATTACACACAGATACCCAATCAACCATCACAGATCAGTTCCTGATTAGACTCTGTATAAATCTAAAAAAAGTATAAATGAGTTCAGAGGGAAAAAATCATGGAGCTCAAACTGAACTCAAAATCTGAAGAACAAATATGGAGAGAAGGTGCAATACTGACTGCAGTAGACCTGATGGGGGTGTTTTAGAGCAACAATGAGCCTTTTGGCAAATATCTTGTGAAATGTGGCACCTAGAGTAAATCTTCTTATTCTTGCATTAAAAACAAATTTTGAGGTGAGGGGAGGTAACGGTGAGCTGGTGGGAGGTAATGGTGAGCTGAGGAGGTACAGGTGAGCTGGGGGGGGTGTGAGGTGAGGGGAGGTAATGGTGAGCTGGTGGGAGGTAATGGTGAGCTGAGGAGGTACAGGTGAGCTGGGGGGGGGGGGGGGGGGGGGTGAGGTGAGGGGAGGTAACGGTGACCTGGGGGGAAGTAATGGTGAGCTGGTGGGAGTTAATGGTGAGATAAGGGAGGTACAGGTGAGCTAGGCAAGAGCAGGTAACTTGTTGAGGCGCGCGCTGAGTGCAGTACTAAAGGTGTACTGTGCACGAGCACAGTGGAGTTACGTAGGTGCGCGAGAGGAGGAAGTGAGTGTAGTTCCTGTATGTGCGCGCGTGTGTAGTGTGAGTGCGCGTGCGCGGAGCTCGGGCTGGTTCTCTGTAATTCGGGTACTGGAGTTTTTCGGACTTTAATCCGGATTAATAGTTCTGGATTGAGCTCGCGGGCTGTTCCGGGTGGCCTGACGCGAGCGGCGGGTCCGGGAGCGCGAGGCTGGAGGCGGAAATGGACGCGTCTCACCTGACGGAAGATGAAATGGCCGAAGTGAAAAAGGAAGTAAGATTTACGCAAACAGAACTAATCAGCTCTGTATTGAACTCGAGAACTAAACAGCTCCGTACTGAACTCTAGAACCAAACATCACTGTACTGAACTCTAGAACTAAACAGCTCTGTACTGAACTCTAGAACTAAACAGCTCTGTACTAAACTCGAGAACTAAACAGCTCTGTACTGAACTCTAGAACTAAACAGCTCTGTACTGAACTCTAGAACTAAACAGCTCTGTACTAAACTCGAGAACTAAACAGCTCTGTACTGAACTCTAGAACTAAACAGCTCTGTATTGAACTCGAGAACCAAACAGCACTGTACTGAACTCGAGAACTAAACAGCTCTGTACTGAACTCGAGAACCAAACAGCACTGTACTGAACTCTAGAACCAAACAGCACTGTACTGAACTCTAGAACCAAACAGCACTGTACTGAACTCTAGAACTAAACAGCTCTGTACTGAACTTGAGAACCAAACAGCACTGTACTGAACTCTAGAACTAAACAGCTCTGTACTGAACTCGAGAACCAAACAGCACTGTACTGAACTCGAGAACTAAACAGCTCTGTACTGAACTTGAGAACCAAACAGCACTGTACTGAACTCGAGAACCAAACAGCACTGTACTGAACTCTAGAACCAAACAGCACTGTACTGAACTCTAGAACTAAACAGCACTGTACTGAACTCTAGAACCAAACAGCTTTGTACTGAACTCTAGAACCAAACAGCTCCGTACTGAACTCTAGAACCGAACAGCTCCGTACTGAACTCTAGAACCGAACAGCACTGTACTGAACTCTAGAACCGAACAGCTTTGTACTGAACTCTAGAACCAAACAGCTCCGTACTGAACTCTAGAACCGAACAGCTCCGTACTGAACTCTAGAACCGAACAGCTCCGTACTGAACTCTAGAACCGAACAGCTCTGTACTGAACTCTAGAATCGAACAACTGAAGCTTTGTATGGAGGAGTATGAATAAATAGCAGTAACATGTTAAAGAGTCTCAGTGAGGGTAAAGAGTCTCAGTGAGGGTAAAGATTCTCAGTGAGGGTAAAGAGTCTCAGCGAGGGTAAAGAGTCTCAGCGAGGGTAAAGAGTCTCAGCGAGGGTAAAGGGTCTCAGCGAGGGTAAAGAGTCTCAGCGAGGGTAAAGGGTCTCAGCGAGGGTAAAGGGTCTCAGCGAGGGTAAAGAGTCTCAGCGAGGGTAAAGAGTCTCAGCGAGGGTAAAGGGTCTCAGCGAGGGTAAAGGGTCTCAGCGAGGGTAAAGAGTCTCAGCGAGGGTAAAGAGTCTCAGCGAGGGTAAAGAGTCTCAGCGAGGGTAAAGGGTCTCAGCGAGGGTAAAGAGTCTCAGCGAGGGTAAAGGGTCTCAGCGAGGGTAAAGAGTCTCAGTGAGGGTAAAGATTCTCAGTGAGGGTAAAGGGTCTCAGCGAGGGTAAAGAGTCTCAGCGAGGGTAAAGAGTCTCAGCGAGGGTAAAGAGTCTCAGCGAGGGTAAAGAGTCTCAGCGAGGGTAAAGGGTCTCAGCGAGGGTAAAGGGTCTCAGCGAGGGTAAAGGGTCTCAGCGAGGGTAAAGGGTCTCAGCGAGGGTAAAGAGTCTCAGTCTGGTTGTTTTGCACTGGAAGCTATGGTTATTGATGTGTATCAGGACATTAGTTTCCTCCTGAATCACTGTGTTGATGTTTCAGGTGCTGGAGAGGCTTCGGCCGTACCTGGTGGATAAGCTGATCGCCGAGCGGCACTTTGATTATCTGCGCTCTAAGAAGATTCTGACGCGGGAGGACACGGAGGAGATCAGCTGCAGGAGCACTCGGGGAAAACGGGCCGGAAAACTGCTGGACCTGCTGTCTGAGAACCCCCGTGGTCTAGACACCCTCATCGAGTCCATCCAGCGCTGCCGGACCCTCAACTTTATCATCGTCAAGATCACGGATGAAGTGCAGCGCGTGAAGAACGAGAAACTGGAGGCTCTGAAAGGTACGGTTCTCATACACTGTTACATGAGCAGAGCATTCCAGGCCAGCAGAGGGAGCTAACTCCTCTAAAGCTCTTTCTGTAGAGGAAAAGTAACGACGGCCCTAAATACAGCAGAGACTTGCTAACGGCCTTTCCCAGAAACAGAGACGTCCATGCAGATCAGACAGAGAGGCGTAGCCCTTTAGATGTGAGCGAACCTCTCTTTATCACGTTCAGTAGAGGTGGATGATATATTTTAGGGGTTTTTTTTTGCATAAGGATATTCATAGTGATATGACCAAACACTAAAAACAGTTTTATTCATTCAAGACTGAACTACAGCACAAAATATAGTTTTTATATATTATTACAAAGTTTCAAGCATTCTGTAAACTAGTGAACCACGCCTGATGCGGTGGGGGGGTGTTAGATGGGGGTGAGCTGGGGGCATGAACTGTGATTATGTTGTTTGGGGGTTCAGTTCAGTACAGCTTAAGATTTTTAAGTGAATGATTTACCCGTCAGTGTAAAACTCAAAAAGGAGAAGCGCTGCATTAAACAATTAACCAAACACACCCACACAACCCCACACCAACCCCACACCACCCCAAACACACCCACACCACCCCAAACACACCCACACCAACCCCAAACACACCCACACCAACCCCAAACACACCCACACCAACCCACACCAACCCCAAACACACCCACACCAACCCCACACCACCCAAAACACACCCACACCAACCCCAAACACACCCACACCAACCCCAAACACACCCACACCAACCCCAAACACACCCACACCAACCCCAAACACACCCACACCAACCCACACCAACCCCAAACACACCCACACCAACCCCAAACACACCCACACCAACCCCAAACACACCCACACCAACCCACACCAACCCCAAACACACCCACACCAACCCACACCAACCCCAAACACACCCACACCAACCCCAAACACACCCACACCAACCCACACCAACCCCAAACACACCCACACCAACCCCAAACACACCCACACCAACCCACACCAACCCCAAACACACCCACACCAACCCCACACCAACCCCACACCACCCCAAACACACCCACACCAACCCCAAACACACCCACACCAACCCCACACCACCCCAAACACACCCACACCAACCCCAAACACACCCACACCAACCCCACACCACCCCAAACACACCCACACCAACCCCAAACACACCCACACCAACCCCAAACACACCCACACCAACCCCACACCACCCAAACACACCCACACCAACCCCACACCACCCCAAACACACCCACACCAACCCCACACCACCCCACACCAACCCCAAACACACCCACACCAACCCCAAACACACACACCAACCCTAAACACACCCACACCACCCCACACCAACCCCAAACACACCCACACCAACCCCAAACACACCCACACCAACCCCACACCAACCCTAAACACACCCACACCAACCTCAAACACACACACACCAACCCCACACCAACCCTAAACACACCCACATCAACCCCAAACACACCCACACCAACCCCACACCAACCCCAAACACACCCACACTAACCCCACACCAACCCCACACCAACCCCAAACACACCCACACCACCCCACACCAACCCCAAACACACCCACACCAACCCCACACCACCCCCAAACACACCCACACCACCCCAAACACACCCACACCAACCCCAAACACACCCTCACCAACCCCACACCAACCCCAAACACACCCACACCAACCCCAAACACACCCACACCAACCCCAAACACACCCACACTAAACCCCACACTAACCCCACACCAACCCCAAACACACCCACACTAACCCCACACCAACCCTAAACACACCCACACCAACCCCACACCGACCCCAAACACACCCACACTAACCCCACACCAACCCCAAACACACCCACACTAACCCCACACCAACCCTAAACACATCCACACCAACCCCACACCAACCCTAAACACACCCACACCAACCCCACACCACCCAAAACACACCCACATTAACCCCAAACACACCCACACTAACCCCACACCAACCCTAAAAACACCCACACGAACCCCAAACACACCCACACTAACCCCACACAACCCTAAACACACCCACACTAACCCCAAACACACCCACACTAACCACACACCACCCCCAAACACACCCACACTAACCCCAAACACACCCACAATAACCACACACCAACCCTAAACACACCCACACCAACCCCAAACACACCCACACTAACCCCATACCAACCCTAACCACACCCACACCAACCCCAAACACACCCACACTAACCCCACTCCAACCCTAAACACACCCACACCAACCCCAAACACAACACACACTAACCCCACACCAACCCCAAACACACCCATACTAACCCCACACCAACCCTAAACACATCCACACCAACCCTAAACACACCCACACCAACCCCACACCACCCAAAACACACCCACACTAACCCCAAACACACCCACACTAACCCCACACCAACCCTAAACACACCCACACCAACCCCAAACACACCCACACCAACCCCAAACACACCCACACCAACCCCACACCAACCCCAAACACACCCACACTAACCCCACACCAACCCCACACCAACCCCAAACACACCCACACCACCCCACACCAACCCCAAACACACCCACACCAACCCCACACCACCCCCAAACACACCCACACCACCCCAAACACACCCACACCACCCCAAACACACCCACACCAACCCCAAACACACCCTCACCAACCCCACACCAACCCCACACCAACCCCAAAAACACCCACACTAACCCCACACCAACCCTAAACACACCCACACCAACCCCACACCGACCCCAAACACACCCACACTAACCCCAAACCAACCCCAAACACACCCACACTAACCCCACTCCAACCCTAAACACATCCACACCAACCCCACACCAACCCTAAACACACCCACACCAACCCCACACCACCCAAAACACACCCACATTAACCCCAAACACACCCACACTAACCCCACACCAACCCTAAAAACACCCACACGAACCCCAAACACACCCACACTAACCCCACACAACCCTAAACACACCCACACTAACCCCAAACACACCCACACTAACCACACACCACCCCCAAACACACCCACACTAACCCCAAACACACCCACACTAACCACACACCAACCCTAAACACACCCACACTAACTCCAAACACACCCACACCAACCCCAAACACACCCACACTAACCCCATACCAACCCTAACCACACCCACACCAACCCCAAACACACCCACACTAACCCCACACCAACCCTAAACACACCCACACTAACTCCAAACACACCCACACCAACCCCAAACACACCCACACTAACCCCATACCAACCCTAACCACACCCACACCAACCCCAAACACACCCACACCAACCCCACACCAACCCCAAACACAACACACACTAACCCCACACCAACCCCAAACACACCCATACTAACCCCACACCAACCCTAAACACATCCACACCAACCCTAAACACACCCACACCAACCCCACACCACCCAAAACACACCCACACTAACACCAAACACACCCACACTAACCCCACACCAACCCTAAACACACCCACACTATTATTACATTATTATTATTATTCTTAATATTATTGAATGTAACAGAAGGTGTGTTTTCCTGCAGTGGGCGCATCCAGCTCAGGTTACTCCGGTGCCAAGTACCCGTCATCCGGAGCCACGAACGACCTTTCCAAGTCAGATCTCTACGACTACGACAAGTGCTCCACCATGTGCCTCCACCCTGACGGGGAGGGAAGCTCCGCCTCCTCCGTCACCAGCAGCTCCCTGAACTTGCGCTGCATCTCTGGCCAGGGCAGGGGGCGGGACCCGCCGTCGGTCGCCAGTCTGAATGTCTCTTCTACGTCGTCCTGCCTGCCTAAACCTGGCGACCCCGGAGCCCCACCCCTTCCCGACGAGCTGGAGGCAGAGGGCGGGGCCTCGGATGCCGGGGCGTGTGGGAGCACAGGAAGCAGTGGCGACGCCAACTTCCAACCACTGCGCTCCCGATCCCTCACCCCCTCCGTTCGTACCGCACTCTGAGATCCAAAGAACCACCGGAACCCACGTCCCGCTGTGGACTCTAAGACTCTGAGACTTTCAGAACTCTGGGGACTCGTCCTGCGTTCAGACCTGTTTATGCAGGAAAAGATCTGCTCCGGTTCCGGAGCTCCTGCTGTTCGGAAAGCGACGCCGTTCCTCAGGACCTGAACTGGAACCTGTTCTGTTAAAATCAGCCGTCGGCTTCTTTCAGGGTGTGTTTATATAGTTTGGTTCTGCCGGATTGATCAGGAATTTCATGCAGGACTCTGCATTCGAACAGATATATTTATATCAAAAACCAAAGTTAGAGAAAAAGAGTTAAATTTAATGGAGGGCTGTGATTGAAGGACTGCATGAGGTGGGCGTGTCCACTGTGTTCTGTGTGATCTACACAATAAATAGCGGGAAAAATGTAAATTCTGATCGTAAGCTTGCAAAACCTCACTGTTCTGAACAAACTGAGAAAAACTTAGATATTATTATTATTATTATTTTTTAATGGGAAATGAAAACTGTGAAATTTACTTTTAAATACAGATAAAAGTAACCTGATGATAATTTCACTTTATTTCAGGGAATTTTTGCGATACTCAGAAATATATATATGTGTGTGTGTGTGTGTGTGTGTGTGTGTGTGTTTGTGTGTGTGTGTGTGTGTGTGTGTGTGTGTGTGTGTGTGAGTGTGTGTGTGTGTGTGTGTGTGTGTGTGAGTGAGTGAGTGAGTGAGTGAGTGAGTGAGTGAGTGAGTGAGTGAGTGAGTGTAGACGAGGTCACATTTGTGTGTTACAGTAATTTAGGATTATTTTAATTGATTAATTAAATTGATTAACTGAATTGATTAATTGAATTGATCTGATATAAACTCACCCTGAGAGCCGGCGGTTCTGAAAGCTCCACTAGTTACAGTTTACAGGTTAATTGGGTGTAAAGTTCAGAATAAATACATTTAAAGCTCAGTGCTTCAAACTCAATAAAGAAATTATACATATTACATCACTTCCTGTCTGCTGTATTTTTTATTATTATTTCACACATTTATTTCAGTGATTGGATTATTTGGGTGGATTTATTTCACCAGAGAGCAGGTTCTGATCCAAGCGAGGTTCTGATCTAAACGAGGTTCTGATCTAAACGAGGTTCTGATCTAAACGAGGTTCTGATCTAAACGAGGTTCTGATCTAAACGAGGTTCTAATTCTGTGATGCGTTTACAATATCCTCCCGGTGAGATATAAAATGTTTCTGCAGTTTAAGCTAAATGGATATATGGCTATAATGGCTATACATGCACCTATCTAAATATATACTTTAAAGAAATAAAAACAGCAATTATGGATTTATTGGTTCATTTCTACACAATTTAACAACCGATATTCTTCACCGCAGCTTTATTAACCCTGTTTATTAGATTTAAGCGCCACCATGTAATGAATCAGTAACTAAGTTTAATTAGGGGCGGGTCTGGGGGAGTTTAGAGCGCCTATGATTCAATAAATTGATCCATATTTGATGCCATTTATAAATAATGTATTGCAAACAAAAAACATGCAATATATTGTGATATTGATATATTCTCCCACACTTATTGTTTACATATCATATATTGGGTACATGCATTGTGTATGGAGTACATTTTTGCATAGTAGGTGAATACATAGCTGTACAGTATATAATAGAAGTAAATAAAAATGATAGGTTATAATGACATATGTCAGGGTCATGCAAAAAATGCATGTCTTCACTTATAAGGGTTTTTGAATTAAAACATTAAAACTTAAAAAGAAAGTTTTTCTCTAGTAAAGTTGCTGTTGAGGAAATATAAGGTTTTTTGAATAACAGATAATTTGGGGTTACAAAGGTATAAATACATATGTGGATATATGGCTGAAATATATAGTCCTTCTTTAAAAACGGCCAAATTCAACTGTGCTGTCTTATATATCATAAACAGCATCTTTACTGTTACTATACAGTGTTGGACAATGAAACACCTGTCATCATTTTAGTGTGGGATTTTAGGTTTCATGGCTAAATTGGAGCAGCCTGGTGTTCAATCTTCATTAATTGCACATTGCACCAGTAAGAGCAGAGTGTGAAGGTTCAATTAGCAGGGTAAGAGCACAGGTCTGCTCTAAATATTACAATGCACACAACATTATGGGGGACATATCAGAGTTCAAAAGAGGACAAATTGTTGGTGCACGTCTTGCTGGAGCATCTGTGACCAAGACAGCAAGTCTTTGTGATGCATCAAGAGCCACGGTATCCAGGGTAATGTCAGCATACCACCAAGAAGCACCAACCACATCCAACAGGATTAACTGTGGATGCTGTAAGAGGAAGCTGTCTGAAAGGGTTGTTCGGGTGCTAACCCGGATTGTATCAAAAAAACATAAAACCACGGCTGATCAAATCACGCAGAATTCAATGTGAACCTCAACTCTCCTGTTTCCACCAGAACTGTCCGTCACCACAATCAATTATTGTGCTCGAAAACCAGGTGTTTCAGTTTCATTCTCCAACTACTGTATATAATCTGTATAAGAGAAAATATCTTAATATAAATATATACCCCTCTATTCTGATTGGGTATTGGTTTACAGTGGTTTAATATATCTATTCTATCAATTAAATATAAAACAGCATATTATTAAACAAGTCCTGAAAGTAGATCAGGAGAACCAAATCAGACTTATGATTCAATTCGTTTTTTATAAACAGTTTCAGTTCCAACAGCGTCAGTAAAAACTCAAACTGAGAGGAAGAAGCGTCAGGAGGAACCGGTTCTCCTCGAGTCGACCAGAACAGATAACATGCAGATCAGAGAGAAAATGTAAAAACAGAGTTATTAGATATGAGTTATGAAATATGAGATATGAGTTATGAGTGGCGTTACTAAGTGATTGCTGTGGTGCTGCTACACGGTTGCCAGGTCTTGCTATAATATGGCTTTTGTTGCCAAGGTATTTGGAGCTGGTAGCAATGCACCCCTGGTGGTTGCTATGGTGGTGTTGCTAGGTGGTTGCTTTTTCGTTGGGGTTTGGTACGGGGGAATGTAGTGAAAAGGAGGGATGAAGAGTGCAGGTCAGATTCACAGTGAACGAGTTCTCTAAATCTAAAACAAAGTAAAATCAGATTAAATAAAAAGCAGAAAGGGAGGAAATAAAAACTATAATGAATCAAATTAAAATGGAATAAGAGTTGATGATAATAATAATAATTCTGTTTTGCAGTGATTGGCTGAGGGTTAGTGTGGCTGATGATCAGATATGGAGTGAATGTGATCGGACTGGGTGGAGATAAAGAAGAGGAATGTTCTGATTGGATCGTGAGGTCACGGCCGGCCGGTCGGACTCCGGTTCTGCCGGTTTGAGCTGCCGGCAGGTTTAGGATCTGATCTGGGTTCTGTACAGATGTCTGATCCGGAGTCAGCGGACGGGAGGTCTGATCTGGAGTCCCGGGCTCTGGAGGAGCTCAGGAGGAAGCTGAAGTTCTTCTTCATGAGTCCGTGTGAGAAGAACCGATCCGGAGGACGGAGAGCGTGGAAGCTCACTATTCACATCCTCAAAATCACCATCATCACCATTCAGGTAGGAACAACTACAGCAGATCCATCGTCCAGAGCCCCGTCCGACCCGATCCGGCTGCTCTGATTGGTGGAAGGTCTTAATGGCGTATGATTGGTTGGTATTAGAGTCACATTGTGCAGCAGGATCCAATGTTTTTATATTTACAGTTCAGAAGACAGTAGAGACCAGATCTCTGTATAGTGAAGTCAGAGCTAGTGCTGCAGTGCTGTTGGGTGTTTTAGGAGACGATGTGGATTAAGCCCGGTAGCTACATGCTAACACTTCAGTAGTGGTGTGGGATAGGCTGGTAGCTACATGCTAACACTGCAGTAGTGGTGTGGGATCGGCTGGTAGCTACATGCTAACACTGCAGTAGTGGTGTGGGATAGGCTGGTAGCTACATGCTAACACTGCAGTAGTGGTGTGGGATCGGCTGGTAGCTACATGCTAACACTGCAGTAGTGGTGTGGGATAGGCTGGTAGCTACATGCTAACACTGCAGTGATAACAGGCTGGTTTTCTTTGTTTTGTAGCTGATTTTGTTCGGGTTGAGTAACGAGAGGATGGTGAGGTTCACAGAGGAGAACCTCGTTACCTTCAAACATCTGTTCCTCAAAGACTTCCAGCACCGAAACAACGTCTACAGCATTTACACCGAGCGCCAGGTCAACCACCACATCCACCACGCCATCATGAGGGTAAGACCACACCCCTCAGAGTTTATTTGGTTGTATTGTGATACACTCTGTTGTTATATTGTTTATATTGTGTATATCATCTGGGCTTTATTTACCAACTGCACTGCAGTGATTAGCATGGTGGTGGTGTATGAGGTGTTAGTGTGTGTGTGTAAGGAGGAGAATAATAAAGCATTAAAATAATAATTATTAATAATAAAATATACAATTAATGTAGTGTATTAATCTGATAATCTGATGTAATTATAGATGTATGTAGTGTATTAATCTGATAATCTGATGTAATTATAGATGTATGTAGTGTATTAATCTGATAATCTGATGTAATTATAGATGTATGTAATGTATTAATCTGATAATCTGATGTAATTATAGATGTATGTAGTGTATTAATCTGATAATCTGATGTAATTATAGATGTATGTAATGTATTAATCTGATAATCTGATGTAATTATAGATGTATGTAATGTATTAATCTGATAATCTGATGTAATTATAGATGTATGTAGTGTATTAATCTGATAATCTGATGTAATTATAGATGTATGTAGTGTATTAATCTGATAATCTGATGTAATTATAGATGTATGTAGTGTATTAATCTGATAATCTGATGTAATTATAGATGTATGTAGTGTATTAATCTGATAATCTGATGTAATTATAGATGTATGTAGTGTATTAATCTGATAATCTGATGTAATTATAGATGTATGTAGTGTATTAATCAGATAATCTGATGTAATTATAGATGTATGTAGTGTATTAATCTGATAATCTGATGTAATTATAGATGTATGTAATGTATTAATCTGATAATCTGATGTAATTATAGATGTATGTAATGTATTAATCTGATGTAATTATAGATGTATGTAGTGTATTAATCTGATAATCTGATGTAATTATAGATGTATGTAGTGTATTAATCTGATAATCTGATGTAATTATAGATGTATGTAGTGTATTAATCTGATAATCTGATGTAATTATAGATGTATGTAATGTATTAATCTGATAATCTGATGTAATTATAGATGTATGTAATGTATTAATCTGATAATCTGATGTAATTATAGATGTATGTAATGTATTAATCTGATAATCTGATGTAATTATAGATGTATGTAATGTATTAATCTGATGTAATTATAGATGTATGTAGTGTATTAATCTGATAATCTGATGTAATTATAGATGTATGTAGTGTATTAATCTGATAATCTGATGTAATTATAGATGTATGTAGTGTATTAATCTGATAATCTGATGTAATTATAGATGTATGTAGTGTATTAATCTGATAATCTGATGTAATTATAGATGTATGTAGTGTATTAATCTGATAATCTGATGTAATTATAGATGTATGTAATGTATTAATCTGATAATCTGATGTAATTATAGATGTATGTAATGTATTAATCTGATAATCTGATGTAATTATAGATGTATGTAATGTATTAATCTGATAATCTGATGTAATTATAGATGTATGTAATGTATTAATCTGATAATCTGTAATTTTGTGTGTGTAGTATTTAACTCTTCAGAACGTGACGGTGGGGAATCATGTGATTGAGAAGATCGGTGGTGTTTTTACTCCACTGTCTCTCTGTCAGGAGTTTTATCGGCATGACAACATCTCCCCCTCCACTGAAACCTTCAGCATCGACCCGCAGGTGGAGAAAGGTGCGGTGCAGCAGCAGCAGTGTGAGGTTTAAACTCCGCCTACAGTAAATATATAACAGCCATTTTATCTCCTGCAGAGTGTTTTCAGATTCACCCCGTCCAGCCGTTCAACCAGCCGACGCCTCCTAACCTCACCCTGGACCTGAAACGGTACCTCACACCATCACCTCACCAATAATCACAACCTGAACATATACAGCATAAATATACACGAAATATATATACACTGAGTATAGACAGTATGAATATATACACTCTGACTGTATACACTCTGGATAAATACACTCTAAATATATCTTCTTTCTGTATATACACTCTGACTGTGAGTATATATAGTTTGCTGTGTTTTAGGCTGTTATCTGTGAGTATATACACTGTGAGTATATATATATATGTTGCTGTGCTTTAGGCTGTTATCTGTAAGTATATACACTGCGAGTATATATATGTTGCTGTATTTTAGGCTGCTATCTGTGAGTATATACACTGTAAGTATATATATATATATGTTGCTGTGTTTTAGGCTGTTATCTGTGAGTATATAAACTGTGAGTATATATATGTTGCTGTGTTTAGGCTGTTATCTGTGAGTATATAAACTGTGAGTATATATATATGTTGCTGTGTTTTAGGCTGTTATCTGTGAGTATATAAACTGTGAGTATATATATGTTGCTGTGTTTTAGGCTGTTATCTGTGAGTATATAAACTGTGAGTATATATATGTTGCTGTGTTTTAGGCTGTTATCTGTGAGTATATACACTGTGAGTATATATATATATGTTGCTGTGTTTTAGGCTGTTATCTGTGAGTATATAAACTGTGAGTATATATATGTTGCTGTATTCTAGGCTGTTATCTGTGAGTATATACACTGTGAGTACATATATGTTGCTGTGTTTTAGGCTGTTATCTGTGAGTATATAAACTGTGAGTACATATATGTTGCTGTGTTTTAGGCTGTTATCTGTGAGTATATAAACTGTGAGTACATATATGTTGCTGTGTTTTAGGCTGTTATCTGTGAGTATATAAACTGTGAGTATATATATATGTTGCTGTGTTTTAGGCTGTTATCTGTGAGTATATAAACTGTGAGTACATATATGTTGCTGTGTTTTAGGCTGTTATCTGTGAGTATATAAACTGTTAGTATATATATATATGTTGCTGTGTTTTAGGCTGTTATCTGTGAGTATATACACTGTGAGTATATACACTGCTCAAAAAAATAAAGGGAACACTCAAATAACACAATATAACTCCAAGTAAATCAAACTTCTGTGAAATTAAATTGTCCACTTAGGAAGCAACACTGATTGACAATCAATTTCACCTGCTGTTGTGCAAATGGAATAGACAACAGGTGGAAATTATTGGCAATTAGCAAGACACACTCAATAAAGGAGTGGTTCTGCAGGTGGGGACCACAGACCACTTCTCAGAACCTATGCTGTCTGGCTGATGTTTTGGTCAGTTTTGAATGTTGGTGGTGCTTTCACACTCGTGGTAGCATGAGACGGACTCTACAACCCACACAAGTGGCTCAGGTAGTGCAGCTCATCCAGGATGGCACATCAATGCGAGCTGTGGCAAGAAGGTTTGCTGTGTCTGTCAGCGTAGTGTCCAGAGGCTGGAGGCGCTACCAGGGGACAGGCCAGTACACCAGGAGACGTGGAGGAGGCCGTAGGAGGGCAACAACCCAGCAGCAGGACCGCTACCTCCGCCTTTGTGCAAGAAGGAACAGGAGGAGCACTGCCAGAGCCCTGCAAAATGACCTCCAGCAGGCCACAAATGTGCATGTGTCTGCCCAAACGGTTAGAAACCGACTCCATGAGGATGGTATGAGGGCCCGACGTCCACAGATGGGGGTTGTGCTCACAGCCCAACACCGTGCAGGACGCTTGGCATTTGCCAGAGAACACCAGGATTGGCAAATTCGCCACTGGCGCCTTGTGCTCTTCACAGATGAAAGCAGGTTCACACTGAGCACATGACAGACGTGACAGAGTCTGGAGACGCCGTGGAGAGTGGTCTGCTGCCTGCAACATCCTTCAGCATGACCGGTTTGGCAGTGGGTCAGTAATGGTGTGGGGTGGCATTTCTTTGGAGGGCCGCACAGTCCTCCATGTGCTCACCAGAGGTAGCCTGACTGCCATTAGGTACCGAGATGAGATCCTCAGACCCCTTGTGAGACCGTATGCTGGTGTGGTTGGCCCTGGGTTCCTCCTAATGCAGGACAATGCTAGACCTCATGTGGCTGGAGTGTGTCAGCAGTTCCTGCAAGATGAAGGCATTGAAGCTATGGACTGGCCCGCCCGTTCCCCAGACCTGAATCTGATTGAGCACATCTGGGACATCATGTCTCGCTCCATCCACCAACGTCACGTTGCAGCACAGACTGTCCAGGAGTTGGCGGATGCTTTAGTCCAGGTCTGGGAGGAGATCCCTCAGGAGACCATCCGCCACCTCATCAGGAGCATGCCTAGGCGTTGTAGGGAGGTCATACAGGCACGTGTAGGCCACACACAATACTGAGCCTCATTTTGACTTGTTTTAAGGACATTACATTAAAGTTGGATCAGCCTGTAGTGTGTTTTTTCACTTTAATTTTGTGTGTGGCTCCAAATCCAGGCCTCCATTGGTTAATAAATTTGATTTCCATTGATGATTTTTGTGTGATTTTGTTGTCAGCACATTCAACTTTGTACAGAACAAAGTATTCAATGAGAATATTTCATTCATTCAGATCTAGGATGTGTTATTTGAGTGTTCCCTTTATTTTTTTGAGCAGTGTATATGTTGCTGTGTTTTAGGCTGTTATCTGTGAGTATATACACTGCGAGTATATATATGTTGCCGTGTTTTAGGCTGTTATCTGTGAGTATATACACTGTGAGTACATATATGTTGCTGTGTTTTAGGCTGTTATCTGTGAGTATATAAACTGTGAGTATATATATGTTGCTGTGTTTTAGGCTGTTATCTGTGAGTATATAAACTGTGAGTATATATATATATATGTTGCTGTGTTTTAGGCTGTTATCTGTGAGTATATACACTGTGAGTATATATATATATATATATATATATATGTTGCTGTGTTTTAGGCTGTTATCTGTGAGTATATACACTGTGAGTATATATATATATATATATATATATATATATATATATATATATATATATATATATATATGTTGCTGTGTTTTAGGCTGTTATCTGTGAGTATATACACTGTGAGTATATATATATATATATATATATATATATATATATATATATATATATGTTGCTGTGTTTTAGGCTGTTATCTGTGAGTATATACACTGTGAGTATATATATATATATATATATATATATATATATATATATATATATGTTGCTGTGTTTTAGGCTGTTATCTGTGAATATATACCTGAATCTGAAGGCTATTAACCTGCAGACAGTCCGGTTTGATGAATTTCCCGACTGCTACAAGTTTCACATCACAGTGAGTCAGAATTGATCTACAGTCATATAAAACCCTGATCATCTTCAGGATTTTCCTTTATAAATCATTGGCTGTTCAGATCAGTGATTTCAGTTAAATATATCATATATCAGATGAACACAGTGATATTTTGAGAAGTGAAATGAAGTTGCACCTGAATAATTTAGTTGAAAGAATTATTGCACACTTTCTGTAAATTCTATAAACTTCATTTCACTTCTCAAAATATCACTGTGTTCATCTGATATATGATATATTTAACTGAAATCACTGATCTGAACAGCCAATGATTTATAAAGTGAAATCAGCAAAATGTTCCCAATTTTTTTATACCACTGTATAAATCTGACTGTGTTACGGTATGGAATGATTAGTTTTCCGTACAAAATGTGCCATGGTGAAAATAATGGTGATAGTGGTGATTAGAGTGATAGTGATGTTTTGAGTGATGGTGATGATGGTGGGGGTGGTGATAGTGATAATTAGAGTGATGGTGGTGGGGATGGTTATAGTGAAGATTAGAGTGATGGTGATGATGGTGGTGATGGTGATAGTGAAGATTAGAGTGATGGTGGTGGGGATGGTGATAGTGAAGATTAGAGTGATGGTGGTGGGGATGGTGATAGTGAAGATTAGAGTGATGGTGATGATGGTGGGGATGGTGATAGTGATGATTAGAGTGATGGTGATGATGGTGGGGGTGGTGATAGTGATAATTAGAGTGATGGTGGTGGGGATGGTGATAGTGAAGATTAGAGTGATAGTGATGGTGGTGGTGATGGGGATAGTGAAGATTAGAGTGATGGTGGTCATGGAGTTGGTGATGGTGATGGTAAAGATTAGAGTGATAGTGATGGTGGTGGTGATGGTTATAGTGAAGATTAGAGTGATGGTGATGGTGATCGTGAAGATTAGAGTGATGGTGGTGGGGATGGTGATAGTGATGATTAGAGTGATGGTGATGATGGTGGGGGTGGTGATAGTGATAATTAGAGTGATGGTGGTGGGGATGGTGATAGTGAAGATTAGAGTGATGGTGATGATGGTGGGGTGGTGATAGTGATAATTAGAGTGATGGTGGTGGGGATGGTGATAGTGAAGATTAGAGTGATGGTGATGAAGGTAGGAATGGTAATAGTGAAGATTAGAGTGATGGTGGTGGGGATGGTGATAGTGATGATTAGAGTGATGGTGATGATGGTGGGGTGGTGATAGTGATAATTAGAGTGATGGTGATGGTGATAGTGAAGATTAGAGTGATGGTGATGATGGTGGTGATGGTGATAGTGAAGATCAGAGTGATGGTGGTGGGGATGGTGATAGTGAAGATTAGAGTGATGGTGACGATGGTGGGGATGGTGATAGTGATAATTAGAGTGATGGTGGTGGGGATGGTGATAGTGATAATTAGAGTGATGATGGTGGGGGTGGTGATAGTGATAATTAGAGTGATGGTGATGATGGTGGGGATGGTGATAGTGATAATTAGAGTGAGGGTGGTGGTGTTGGTGATAGTGAAGATTAGAGTGATGGTGATGATGGTGGGGGTGGTGACAGTGATAATTAGAGTGATGGTGATGATGGTGGGGATGGTGATAGTGATAATTAGAGTGATGGTGATGGTGATAGTGAAGATTAGAGTGATGGTGATGATGGTGGTGATGGTGATAGTGAAGATCAGATTGATGGTGGTGGGGATGGTGATAGTGATAATTAGAGTGATGGTGGGGGTGGTGATAGTGATAATTAGAGTGAGGGTGGTGGTGATAGTGATAGTGAAGATTAGAGTGATGGTGATGATGGTGGGGGTGGTGATAGTGATAATTAGAGTGATGGTGGTGGGGATGGTGATAGTGATGATTAGAGTGATGGTGATGATGGTGGGGTGGTGATAGTGATAATTAGAGTGATGGTGATGGTGATAGTGAAGATTAGAGTGATGGTGATGATGGTGGGGGTGGTGATAGTGATAATTAGAGTGAGGGTGGTGGTGTTGGTGATAGTGAAGATTAGAGTGATGGTGATGATGGTGGGGGTGGTGACAGTGATAATTAGAGTGATGGTGATGATGGTGGGGATGGTGATAGTGATAATTAGAGTGATGGTGATGGTGATAGTGAAGATTAGAGTGATGGTGATGATGGTGGTGATGGTGATAGTGAAGATCAGAGTGATGGTGGTGGGGATGGTGATAGTGATAATTAGAGTGATGGTGATGATGGTGGGGATGGTGATAGTGATAATTAGAGTGATGGTGGTGGTGATAGTGAAGATTAGAGTGATGGTGATGATGGTGGTGATGGTGATAGTGATGATTAGAGTGATGGTGATGATGGTGGGGATGGTGATAGTGATAATTAGAGTGATGGTGATGATGGTGGGGATGGTGATAGTGATGATTAGAGTGATGGTGATGATGGTGGGGATGGTGATAGTGATGATTAGAGTGATGGTGATGATGGTGGGGATGGTGATAGTGATAATTAGAGTGATGGTGGTGGGGATGGTGATAGTGAAGATTAGAGTGATGGTGATGATGGTGATGCTGTTTGTGCAGGTGGAGTTGGATAATCGAGCTCGGAGTGGGCGGGTTAAAGTGTCTCTGAGCAGTGAGGTGCAGATCAGTGTGTGTAAAGACTTTAACATCTCTGGATCCAGTGAGTTCATTTACTTTAGCTCCACCCATTCAGCCTACAGCAGTTTAGCTCCACCCATTTAGCCCACAGCAGTTTAGCTCCACCCATTCAGCCCACAGCAGTTTAGCTCCACCCATTCAGCCTACAGCAGTTTAGCTCCACCCATTCAGCCCACAGCAGTTTAGCTCCACCCATTCTGCTTACAGCAGTTTAGCTCCACCCATTCAGCCTACAGCAGTTTAGCTCCACCCATTCAGCCCACAGCAGTTTAGCTCCACCCATTCTGCTTACAGCAGTTTAGCTCCACCCATTCAGCCTACAGCAGTTTAGCTCCACCCATTCAGCCTACAGCAGTTTAGCTCCACCCATTCAGCCCACAGCAGTAAGTTGAAGAGGGTGTGTCTGTGCAGATGCTGTGAGTCACCTGATGCTGGTGGTGGCGTTTGATTCGCTGGTCATCCTGACCTGCCTGCTCTCTCTCACCCTCTGCATTGGCTCACTCAGAACCGGAGTCCAGCTGCTGTCTGTGAGTCACAACCACGCCCCCTGCTGGGCCACGCCCCCTCTCTGCTACACACACTACACACAAATTACACACACATACTACACAGAGTACACACACACACACTACACACACTATAACCTGTTTGAGCATAACAGTGATGTGTGTTTGTGTGTGTTTGTGTGTGTGTTTGTGTGTTAGGAGTATTCAAGGTATGTCTCCGCCCACTGTGGGCGGTCACTGCGGTGGTGCGAGTGGGTGGAGTTTATCAAAGGCTGGCACGTTTTCACCATCATCAGCGACACGCTCACCATCACCGGATCAGCTCTGAAGATTTGCATACACAGCAAGGTCACACACACACACACACACACACACAATATACACACACACACACACACAATATATACACTCAAACACAATATACACACACACACACAATATATACACTCAAACACAATATACACACACACACACACACACACAATATACACACACACACACACACACAATATATACACTCAAACACAATATACACACACACACACAATATATACACTCAAACACAATATACACACACACACACAATATATACACTCAAACACAATATACACACACACACACACAATATATACACTCAAACACAATATACACACACACACACAATATATACACTCAAACACAATATACACACACACACACAATATATACACTCAAACACAATATACACACACACACACAATATATACACTCAAACACAATATACACACACACACACAATATATACACTCAAACACAATATACACACACACACACAATATATACACTCAAACACAATATACACACACACACACAATATACACACACACACACACAATATATACACACACACACACAATATATACACTCAAACACAATATACACACACACACACAATATACACACACACACAATATACACACACACACACACACACACAATATATATACACACACACAATATACACACACACACAATATACACACACACACAATATATACACACACACACAATATATACACACACACACAATATACACACACACACAATATATACACCGCACACACACACACACACACAATATACACACACACACACACACAATATATACACACACACACAATATACACACACACACACACAATATACACACACACACAATACACACACACACAATATATACACACACACACACAATATATACACACACACACAATATACACACACACAATATACACACACACACAATATACACACACACACAATATATACACCGCACACACACACACACACATACACACAATATACACAAACACACACACACACAATATATACACACACACACACAATATACACACACACACACACACACAATAAACACACACACACAATACACACACACACACAATATATACACACACACACAATATACACACACACACACACAATATATACACACACACACAATATACACACACACAATATACACACACACACAATATATACACACACACAATATATACACACACACACAATGTATACACACACACAATATATATACACACACACACAATATATACACACACCACACAAACACACACACAATATATATACATACACTACTAAATGTGTGTGTATAATGTGTTTATGTGTGTGTGTATATATATTGTGTGTGTATTGTGTATTGTGTGTATTGTGTGTGTGTGTATATTGTGTATGTATTGTGTGTGTATTGTGTATTGTGTATTGTGTGTGTGTATTGTGTGTGTGTGTGTATATTGTGTATGTATTGTGTGTGTGTGTATTGTTTGTGTGTGTATATTGTGTGTGTGTTTAATCTGTATGTATTGTGTGTGTTTATTGTGTGTGTGTGTGTGTATTGTGTGTGTGTTGTAGGAGCTGGTGAGTTACCGGTTCTGCAGTACTCTGTTGGGTACAGGTACGGTTCTGGTGTGGATGGGGGTTCTGCGGTATCTGGGTTTCTTCCAGAAATATAATGTAAGTTGTAATCGGGTTCCTCTGGTTCTCCAGCCGAGGCCATGATTCCACTACCGTATCCTCGTATCTCCAGGGCTGTTGGGTCTCAGTGGTTCTGATCTGTCTCTACAGATCCTGATTCTGACCCTGCAGGCGGCGCTGCCCAGCGTGATCCGGTTCTCCCTCTGTGCGGTTCTGATCTATCTCAGCTACTGCTTCTGCGGCTGGATCGTCCTCGGACCCCACCACGAAAACGTGAGACACACACACACACACACACTGTGCCAGCCGAAGTGAGTAACACTTATACGCTCCTGTAACAGGCGGGTATATTATAGTAGTGTTAGGCAGCGAGTAAACGGTCAGTTCTTGGTATCTTATGATGTTACAGAGTTCACCTGCTTCTATTCAGCAACGTCTGGAGATTATCTTCACAGACCTGGTTCCAGGTATCAGTGAGCTCCTGGACGGTGTCGGATGCACCGATACATAAAGTCCCAGAGGTTCTCAGTTGGATTCAGGTCTGAAGAGCATGAGGACCAATTAATGGCATCAATGCCATCATCACCCAGGAACTGCCTACAAACTCCGCCCACGTGAAGCCGGGGATCGTTCTGCACCAGGAGGAACCCAGGACCCACTGCACAAGTGTATGGTCTGACGATGCCTCCTTAGATTCAGGTACCTCTGGCTATAAGGTAGAGGATCTTTCTCCACAGATCACCACCACCAGGTCCTCCTACATCAATCGTGTTTCCGGCGCTGACGAGGGCGGCAGCCTTCCAGCAGCTCCGTGTAGCGTTTCACCTTAAGTGAACTTTTTTTCACTGTTTACTTTCTTTTTTCGTCTTTTACTACGCTGTAGTGTGTTATTATTGTATCCCATGGATACGGATCGCCAAATTCTGCACATGGGCTGCAGAAACTTTATTTACTCGAGGGAAGAACTTCTCGCGCTGAGAACAAAGAGCCACGCCGGCGGAGGCACCCCATTCCGGCTGAGCTAAAGCGATGCTCCAGGGGCTGTAAAGCCGGAGCTAAGCTAAAGGCTAAACAACGGGAAAACCGCTGGAGATACAAGCCCTGTATTCCGGCAGTGGTGATGGGGAACGTGAACTCGCTGGTTAACAAGACGGACGAGCTCGCAGCATTAGTGAGAAACCAGAGGACCTACCGGGAGTGCAGTCTCTTCTGCTTCACAGAGACTTGGCTAACCGCTAACATCCCCGACGCTAATGTAAACATCCCCGGATTCGTCACTGTGAGAGCGGACAGAGACAGCGTGCAGAGCGGCAAAGCTAAAGGCGGCGGGCTCGCTATCCTCATTAACAACAGATGGTGTAATCCTGGGCATGTGACTGTTAAAGAGACTATCTGCTGCCGGGATGTTGAACTGCTCGCGGTGAGTTTAAGACCATATTACGTCCCGCGGGAGCTCTCACACGCCATTGTTGTTTGTGTGTACGTGCCCCCCCGAGCGGACGCGGAGGCTGCGTGTGACGTCATACACGCGACCATCGCTAGGCTCCAGACACAACACCCAGATGCCTTTGTCGCTCTGTCTGGTGACTTCAACCACATCACGCTGGACTCCACACTGACTTCTTTCACCCAGTATGTGGACTGTCCCACCAGAAAAAAACAGGACAATTGACCTCCTGTATGCTAACATCAGTGATGCGTACACCGCTATCCCACTGCCCCCACTTGGAAAATCTGACCACAACCTGGTTTTCCTGAAGCCTCAGTACAAACCCTGTGTGATGAGGCAACCAACCACAACACGCTCCTTCAGGAAGTGGTCTCAGGAGGCAGAGGAGACCCTGAAGGACTGCTTTGCATCCACAGACTGGAGTGTGCTTCAGGACTCTCACGGTGAGGACATTGAGGGGGTAGCAGACTGCACAACTGACTATCTGAACTTTTGCATGGACATTGTGGTTCCTGTAAGAACTGTTCGCTGCTTTGCTAACAACAAGCCCTGGATTACAAGCGACGTAAAGGACCTCTTAAACAAAAAGAAGAGGGCCTTTAAAGACAAGAACCAGGAGGAGTTGAAGAATATTCAGCGTGAACTCAAGTCCTGCTTAAAGGAGGCTAAGGAGACCTACAGGAAGAAGGTTGAGCAGAAGGAACATGAAGGAAGTCTGGGACGGTATGAGGACAATCACGGGGTGCAAGCCAAAGAGCCAAAGAGAGAGAGCGAACGAACTCAATCTCTTCTATAACCGATTTGATTGCCCTGTTTCATCCTTACCTGCTTCTGTCTGTCCTGCTATCTCAGCAACCTCAGCCTCTGCCCCACTGGACACCTCCCTACCTCTTCTGAGTGCTGCTCAGGTCTCCCTCTCACAGACTGTCAGCACATCCAGTCCGCCCCCCTCACCTCCCCCCTCTACCTCTCTGCAGACCAGGTCATAGGGGAGCTGAGGAGACTCCGCTCAGGGAAATCAGCTGGACCTGACGAGGTGAGCCCGAGACTTCTGAAGGCTTGCGCCTTTGAACTTGGGTTACACTTGTCGAATATCTTCAACATGAGCCTGCAGTTGGGGAGGGTTCCTACGCTGTGGAAAACCTCATGCCTGGTCCCTGTTCCCAAGAAACCTCGAAGCAGTCGTTCCATGGTCTTCATAACGTGCGAGGTCAAAGCTACCGGCCTGAAGTCCAGATGACACTGCCATCGTTGGGTGTGTGAAGGGTTGTCATGAGGAGGAGTACAGGAGACAGGTGGATGACTTTGTTGCTTGGTGCTGACTGAACCAACTGCAGTTGAACATATCCAAGACCAATGGTGGTGGACTTCCGTAGGTCTGGACTACCCTTGCAGCCAGTCTCCATCGAGGGGGTTGATGTGGAGACAGTGAAGACCTACAGGTACCTTGGTTTGCAGCTGGACAACAAACTGGACTGGTCAACAAATACAGACACCCTGTACAGGAAGGGACAGAGCCGGCTCTATTTCCTAAGGAGACTGCGGACATTTAACATCTGTAAGAAGCTTCTGCAGATGTTCTACCAGTCAAACGCGGCCAGCATTCTCTTCTACGCTCTGGTGTGCTGGGGAGCAACATGAAGAGGAGAGATGCATCACGGCTGGACAAGCTGGTCAGGAGGGGCTTTTTTGCTTACATCGCTGATGAAGAAGGGAATCCGACCAACACCACAAACCCAGTTTGTAAACGGTGTTATGAGTCTATCCAGTGCAGAGGAGTAGAGCTTAGATTCTCTGCCCAAACCCAAACTGACCCGAGGCCCGTTCGGGCCGAGATTTCCCACCACATTCCTCGGGCCGGGTCGGGTTCGGGCTCCAGAAAATAGTCTGAGATGTAGGCATCTGTTTTTTATTTATATTTTTATTTTTAAATAAAATAACGAAAATAACGAAAACTGAAAGTGAAACTAAACTACTTTATTTATAAGCGCTGTTTTCACTCCCGCAGTTGTACAGCGGGGGGTGTTGTGCCGATTCTGTCCGCGAAGCGGGAGTCGGATTCAGTAGCGGATTCGGCACCTCGCGGTCCGCGGTGTTAGTTGTAAGCGCTCGCGCTAGCCTCATAATACGACAGAAAACACTGAGGGAGCTGCAGAATTATGTATGGGACTAGAATATGAGCACGAGGAGATAAA
Source organism: Astyanax mexicanus (assembly GCF_023375975.1). Lineage (NCBI taxonomy): Eukaryota > Metazoa > Chordata > Actinopteri > Characiformes > Acestrorhamphidae > Astyanax > Astyanax mexicanus. The sequence goes on from NC_064415.1 coordinate 92,319, forward strand.
AGAGAACCTTTACCTGTGAGTAGCTCACATCAGAACACGCAAATATTGTTTTTTTTTCTTCCAAGTATCGTTTTGGTATCGAGAATCGTGATACTACTTCGATACAGTATCGGTATCGAAGTCAAAATTTTGGTATCGTGACAACCCTACCACCGGGGACGGGATGCTGCTACTGACTGAGTTTAATCCAGTCACACCACATGGACATTATTCCACCACTAATTATTTACACTAACACTTCCCCAACCTCACTTACATTCAAGTACACTTTACTCATGATTAGGTATTCACATATTCACATTCTCTTTTTAGAACTGTCTTCTAACGTATGCATATTTATATTAATATTATATTTCTATGTCACATCAGTAACTTTCGTAATCAATGTCATTGCACATTGCACTTTACTCTGTTAATTATTTAATTATTTATGACCATTAGCAACATCTACTGCACTGCTCCGTTTACAGATAGATCCTTACCTTGTATAGTTAGGATTTTATAGCCTTATATATTTTCTATTCTTCTGTGTTTTGATTTGTCTGAGTATGTTTCTTATTGTATTGTGTTGTTGCTGCTGGATGCCTAAATTTCCTTCGGGATAAATAAAGTATCTATCTATCTATCTATCTATCTATCTATCTATCTATCTATCTATCTATCTATCTATCTATCTATCTATCTATCTATCTATCTATCTATCTATCTATCTATCTATCTATCTATCTATCTATCTATCTATCTATCTATCTATCTATCTATCTATCTATCTATCTATCTATCTATCTATCTATCTATCTATCTACAGGTCCTTCTACAGGTCCCTCTACAGGTCCTTCTACAGGTCGCTCTACAGGTCCCATTACAGGTTCTCCTACAGGTCCTCCTACAGGTCCTCCTACAGGTCCTTCTACAGGTCACTCTACAGACAGACGGAACGCTGCATCCACATTTCTTATTTTAGTTTGGGTCCCAGAACCTGGAGAAAACGCACCAAAATGAGCTGATTGGTCAGAAAGGTCAAGGGGTGCTTTATTTTAGATGGTACTGACCCAGATGTTTGTGGAAGGCAGAACGGTGGCACAGCAGGTGTTCTTTTATTGCCAGGTGGTCTTGTGTCCTCATGCTCTCCCTGGCTGTCCTGTAGATGTAAACAGGTGTTTGTTGTCCCGAATGTGACGAGTGGTGTTTGTGCCCTGTGCCAGGTGGTGTTTGTGCTCTGTGCCGGGTGGTGGGGACAGTACTAATCCTGTGCTCTTGTCTCTGTCCTCAGTTCCGCTCGTTTAACAGGGTGGTGTACTGCCTGTTCTCCATGATTAACGGAGACGAGGTTTACTCCACCTTCCGGAAGCTGCGGGAGTGGAGCTGGGTGGTGTGGCTCTTCAGCAGGATATATATCTACACCTTCATCTCCATCTTTACCTACATGGTTCTCAGCCTCTTCATCGCCATCATCACCGACACCTACCACACCATCCGGGTGAGGAAGACACTGTTCAGTTAGTCCTGCTAGTAGTAAAAGAACAGTAAAGTAACAGTGTGTGTGTGTGTGTGTGTGTGTGTGCGTGTGTGTTTGTGCACATGTGCGTGTGTGTGTGTGTGTAGCAGCAGGATAGTGTGGTGATGTCGGAGGTGGAGGTGTTTATAGTGAACAGTAGGAACGCTGCACCGCGTGAAACAGACGACCTGGAGAAAGAGGACGACCCTGTCGGCTGCTCCACCCTCTGCTGCTGTTCCCACTGACCTACACAGCCCCCATACTCCCATACTCCTACACCTTCACCCACACTCACTCCAACTCCCATACTCCCACACCTTCACCCACATCCACACCTACTACCATACTCCCACACCTCCACCTCCACCCACACACACACCTACTCCCATAGTCCCACACCTCCACCTCCACCCATACGTCCACCTACAGACCTCTACTTACTCCCACACCTCCACCTGCATCTCCACTTCCAACCACACCTCCACCCACACCTACTCCCATAATCCTACACCTCCACCTCCACCCACACTCACTCCAACTCCCATACTCCCACACCTTTACCCACATCCACACATAATACCATACTCCCACACCTCCACCTCCACCCACACACACACCTACTCCCATAGTCCCACACCTCCACCTCCACCCACACACACACCTACTCCCATAGTCCCACACCTCCACCTCCACCCACACACACACCTACTCCCATAGTCCCACACCTCCACCTCCACCCACACACACACCTACTCCCATAGTCCCACACCTCCACCTCCACCCACACACACACCTACTCCCATAGTCCCACACCTCCACCTCCACCCACACGTCCACTTCTCAACTTCAACTTCTCAATTTACCTTTCTGCACTTTCACATTAACTCAGGTCTCTAGAAATTTATACACGTCTGAGACACCTACACTCACTCCATACCTACAGTAGGTGTTTCTATTAAAGTGGCCACAGTGAGTGAAAGCACAATGTACATTAAGTGTTTCTAATAAAAAGGCCAGTGTGAAAACTTATGTAATTGTGTTTTTTTTTTATAAAAATAAACAGAAAGATACATTTTGGAGTCTTTTTATTGTCATTTATATGTCTACTAAATTAAGACAGTGGCCAATCACACACCTGTTAATTAGCATATTCCTATATATTTTAGAAAAAATATTAATCAAATAATTAAACATATGCAATTATGAAAATTGCAAAAATAAAAATACATTTCTGTTCAATGTGTTAAAAATAAAATTGGAAATCATTTGGCAACCAAAGTTATCTGAATATTTATCGAATTGCAATAAAATTCATATTTATATATTGTTGCATTTTTTTACAAAGGCAAAGTATCCTGTCACAAATGTATTTAAAAAATATATATTTGGTATTAAAAATATCGTCTGAAGCTTTGTAATTTCTTAATGAAATAAAAGCTATACTCTATTAGTGCAATTAAACACCTGCTTTTGTTTCTTCTTTGAGATCACCCGCTGAAGAACACCTGGTGAAGAGGCGGCGCTAAATCCGGGCATTTGAGGGCATCTAGCCAATGAGATGTTGAGATGCTGGTTCCCAGGCAGTTGACTGACCAATCAGCGCTGGGTTTAGTGTTTCAGGCGTTCAAACCAGCCGCAGAGAAGAGTGGAGTATAGGGGCCGGTAGGGGAGGAACAGGTGGGAGAGATTAGCGGATAATTTCGCTTATTTTTAGCGTATTTTTGCAGATTTTAGCGTTCTGCTTGTGGTTTAAGGTGTTTAAACCACTGTCAGACGCGTTTAAGGAGGACTGGAGAACAAAACAGCTGATTGTAAGTAGAAAATCACACTTAGCAATTCTCCGGTCTACCTTAAATGCAGCAGCAGTGTCGGTCTGTCCTCCGAGGCGCCAGCCTGGATCTCATCAGGATTTAAGGTGGACCGGAGAATTACGGTTAGCGAAGCAGCTCTACGCGTTTCTGTTCACTTTAATGTGTTTTTTTTTCGAGTTGAATTCGGATTGAACTGTGTAACAGTGTGTAGTATCGATTTATAACATGTTCTAATGTGGTTTTAATTTAAAACTGACCGTATAACCGCTGTTAGCTCTCAGGCTAAAGCTATAGCCGCAGGCAGGTGTGTACAGGTGAGAGGCTGGTGTTTACAGGAGTGATAAAGAGTGTTCAGACGGGTTAGGGGTGATTTCGGGGTGATTTTTCGGAGTGTAACGCTGATAGAGGAGAGTGGGAGGGTTTGGAGTGAGTTTTTAAAGCTGTTTAAAACAGGTAAGCAGTTAAAATCTATAAACATTTTTCTACTTTCTGACCAGTAACTTATATTTAGTTCGTGTATATAAACTGTATCACCACGTGAAATGCTTTGTCTTTTTGGCGATATTATTGTGTACAGTATGACACACACCTATTTATTATTTCATATTCTTGGCAAATTTGGTTTTATTGCTATTGTTTTTTAAGCCTGTCAGCACTAGTAGATTTCAGAATTTTAATTAAATTAGTTAAATGAATTTTAACTGAATCCACTCTACAGGATGTTGAATTGAATTTTTATTGGAATTACAGGAAGTAGATTTGAGTTCATTGCAATTCAGAGAAATTAATTCTTATCAACGTGAGATTATTGAGAGTGTGATGCTTATAACATACATTTTTCTTCCATATGGAAACACACTAAAATTAAACACTCATTCCCCTGATGTTTAACAATTAGCAATATTTTATTTTCAGATTAATCAAATGCAACAGTGCTTTAGTAAATGTAATTATCATTAAATTAACAATAATTACAGGGTAACAATGTTTCATCTAAAGCTCAACAGTTCTTCATATGGTCTAAAGGAAGGTATCCTAGGAAATAAACTGCTGTCCTATCATTGTTAAATACATCTGAATTATCCTAAATCCCATAATTCATTCAATGTTTCTCACAAATCTTAGGGTCCTGGTACTACTCATCAATCATCTACCCCGTATCCTAGCAACTTACAGCGATACCCTAGCAACCACTAGACAACGCCACAGCAGCCACCAGGATAACAGATAATAAATAACAAAGATAAAGTAAAAGTTACTTTATCTTTGAGCTAAAAGCTTTTTTTAAACTGGGGATTTACTGAAATGAACGCTGAACACAATCTCGCCTTCTTTTCTCCATTTCAAAAATTCTTTTGTTAGATTTATTTTAAAGGAAAGGTATTTATTAAATGCTGAGTATCACATAAAGGGGAGCTCCTCCCAGTTCTAGAGTTTAAGCTCAATGATTTAGTTTATCTTTAATTTATTGGTAGGGTCATTAGGAGATGAACTTGTCAGGAGTTGGGATCGACTCTTGTTGTTTTGACTGCTAAGTTTAATTGGAATGATGTTAAAATATTTAGGCAAAGGAAAGCTCCTTTAGGGACTATTTTCTGCTGTGCTACACACTGCAGCATGTATCCCTCCACCAGTTTAATGATATGTGATTTTTAAAAGCAGGTTTTAGAGCTGGGATTTTTTCAGGACAGTGTTTTTATAACCGCTGAGTGTAGTGAGTTTGGGGGGGGGGGGGGGGGGGGGGCTGGGGGCTTATAGCTACAGAGGCTGAATGTGGTTCAGCTTGTTCTACTGAAGCTGTTATTACAGAGCTGGCCTGAGGGCAGATATCACTCCTCACACACACACTCCTCCCCTCATACCTGCCCCACCCATCCATCTGCTGCACCTTAGTCCCTCCCCAGGGGGTGTGGCTAAAACTGAAATCTTAAATGGGTGTTAACATTAGCCATAGAATTTTCTCCTCCATCACTACACACCTCCACTTCAGATTAGCTCAAGAACAGTAGAGCGTAGAGGCTCATGGAATGGAGAGTTTGGGCTGCATGATATTGGGAAAAATCAGCAGGTACTTGTCTGACTACATTGTAGAATAAGATTTTACACCATTTCATTCTCCCAACTTTGTGGAAACAGTTTGTGGACGACCTCTTCAGAATCAGAACAGAGCTGATTAGCATGTCAGTATAAAAGGTACAGTAGAATGAGGAATATAATCTCTTTAATCAGTGTTAAGGTGGAATTAAACGGTCCAATCACAGTACGAGTTGAGTCTGGATTGTCTCTTGTGGGTCTGTCCGTATTTAACCAGGCCCCCTGCTGTACTGACCCCAGACCTGCAGTGTTAGCCCCCCCACAGTGTGACCGGCTAATCCTGGGTTGTTAGCATGTCAGGCTAATCCCACAGTGCTGCGCTAATCCAGCATGGTGGACTGCTCTGTTGCAGCGGCGTCGGTGCAGACGGCTGATGACCCGCGGTCCCGGACCCGCAGTACCGAGATGGGCGAGTGGTGGACCCCGCCCATGATGCCGGACCCCTCCCTGGGTGAGTTTAGTTCCGCAGTGTTCTGAGTTCAGACGAAGTTTATTTTAGTGTTTATCTCCTGATAATCTGTTCTGATCAGCAGCTGATCGTATTCTGAAAACTGAGCTCTGAATATAAAAGTCCTCAAACTGATTAGTTTCCAACCTGCAGTAGAAAAAAAATAAACGTTATATTTGTTTATTTTGAAAACAGTAATTTTGTATAAAACACTGTTTGGATTGCTCTCTCCTCGTGTGTATCAGTTGTAGTGTAGATATGAGGTTTTGCTGTGATGGTGAGATTTCAGTGTTAATGTTGCACTTTTCTATGGTGGTGTTTAAATGCAGTTCTGATGATGAATTTTGCTCCTTGCTCTTAAACCGTAGCAGTGTTAGTGTGCATAAATGCATGTGAGCGAGGGTGAGTGCATGTATGTATATATGTATGTATGTATGTATGTATGTATGTATGTATGTATATATGTATGTATGTATATATGAGTGTGTACACGTGAGTGAACACGTCAGCATGTGCAAGTGTAACAGTGTGTGTGTGCACGCATGTGTTCGAGTAATCATGTGCGTCTTTAAAGGTGCATAAACGTAAGTGTGACTGAGTTTAACAGAAAGAGTGAGCGTGCACACGTGAGTATGCGTGAGCTTGTGAGTAAGTGTGAGATTGCTGTCGTGTTCTCTGTGGTGTAAAGTGTGTAAATGTTGTTTCTGCAGGTTCTAATAACTTTCGCTCTGTTTCTCCTAAAGACACTAAAGAACTCTCCAGCATTTCCCACATTAGCTCCGCCTCCACCTCCGCCTCGGCTCCGCCCAAACACTCCTACAGCGTCCTCCACGCCTTCTGCACCGAGGAGAACATCTCCCAGTGCATCTCCTACATCAACCAGGTCAGACCAGCTTCCTCACCGCCACCGACCCTCACCGCCACCGACCCTCACCGCCACCGACCCTCACCGCCACCGACTGCACTGACCCTCACCGCCACCGACTGCACTGACCCTCACCGCCACCGGCTTCACTGACCCTCACCGCCACCGGCTGCACTGACCCTCACCGCCACCGGCTGCACTGACCCTCACCGCCACCGGCTGCACTGACCCTCACCGCCACCGGCTGCACTGACCCTCACCGCCACCGGCTTCACTGACCCTCACCGCCACCGGCTTCACTGACCCTCACCGCCACCGGCTTCACTGACCCTCACCGCCACCGGCTTCACTGACCCTCACCGCCACCGGCTTCACTGACCCTCACCGCCACCGGCTTCACTGACCCTCACCGCCACCGGCTTCACTGACCCTCACCGCCACCGGCTTCACTGACCCTCACCGCCACCGGCTTCACTGACCCTCACCGCCACCGGCTTCACTGACCCTCACCGCCACCGGCTTCACTGACCCTCACCGCCACCAATCCTCACCGCCACCGACTGCACTGACCCTCACCGCCACCGACCCTCACCGCCACCGGCTGCACTGACCCTCACCGCCACCGACTGCACTGACCCTCACCGCCACCGACTGCACTGACTCTCACTAGCAGTAGGGTTCATACTCAGTATTATTATTGTTATTATCATAGACTGTGTATAGCTGGACAGAGCATCGTCTCTGCCGGGGCGGGACCAATGACTGTATGGGCGGGACCATAGGCTGTGTGAGCTCTGTGGAGGCAGCCCTCGGGGGCGGGGTTATTTTAATGAGTAGGCGTCTCTCCACAGTCTTTCTCCCTCCTCTGGTCTCTACTGCGCAGACTCGGGTTTCAGGATCAGAAACATGGAGGAAGATTTTGGCTTCATTTTCATTGAATGAATGAATGGGAACAGCGACACAGCGTCCATCTATTTTACAGTCTCTGGTTGTTGTTATTATGGTCTGTGCAGATGCAGACTGTGATGCTGGTGTGATGGTTTAGTGTAGCTCGTTAGTGCAGTGCTAATTGGTGGGGTTCAGCCTTTCGGCATCACATCTTAGCAACTCTGTGTCTAATCCAGTGTCTCTCTGCGTGTGTGTCTTTCTCTCTGCGTGTGTGTGTGTGTGTGTGTGTGTGTGTGTGTGTGTGTGTGTGTGTGTAGGAGGTGAGCTCTGTGGGGCTGGGTGGGGTGCGTGTGGACGGCGGGGGGACGGGGGTGCGTGTGGACGGCGGGGGGACGGGGGTGTCTCTGGACGCTGTATCGGTGCTGAATCTGCTGTATGAGCTGCTGCAGCTGAACAGGAGGAAACAGCGCCACCTGCAGGAACTCGAGACCCAACAACTGAAAAACTGCAACAACCTGGAGCACCTGCAGAACAACAACTCCAGACTGAAGGTAATAACCACACACACTACACCACACACACTACACCACACACACTACACCACACACCCTACACCACACACACTACACCACACACCCACACACAATACACCCACACCCACACACAATACACACACACTACACCACACACACTACACTACACCACACACACACACACAATACACCCACACCCACACACAATACACACACACTACACACACACACTACACACACACACACCCACACACTACACACACACACACCCACACACACTACACCACACACACTACATACACACACTACACACACACTACACACACACTACACACACACTACACACACTACATACACACACACACACTACACACACACACTACACACACACACACACTACACACACACTACATACACACACTACACACACAAACTACACACACTACACCACACGCACTACACCACACGCACTACACCACACACACACACACTACACTACACTACACACACACACACACTATACACACACACACACACTATACACACACACCCACACACAATACACACACACTACACACACACTACACACACACTACATACACACACTACACACACAAACTACACACACTACACCACACACACTACACCACACACACTACACCACACACCCACACACAATACACCCACACCCACACACAATACACACACACCCACACACAATACACACACACTACACACACACACTACACACACACACACCCACACACTACACACACACACACCCACACACACTACACCACACACACACACACACACACTACATACACACACTACATACACACACTACACACACACTACACACACACTACACACACACACACACACTACATACACACACACACACTACACACACACACTACACACACACACACACTACACACACACTACATACACACACTACACACACAAACTACACACACTACACCACACGCACTACACCACACGCACTACACCACACACACTACACACACACACAAACACACACTACACCACACACACTACACCACACACACTACACCACACACACTACACCACACACACACTACACCACACACACTACACCACACACACTACACCACACACACTACACACACACACAAACACACACTACACCACACACACTACACCACACACACTACACCACACACACTACACCACACACACACTACACCACACGCACTACACCACACGCACTACACCACACACACTACACACACACACAAACACACACTACACCACACACACTACACCACACACACTACACCACACACACTACACCACACACACACTACACCACACACACTACACCACACACACACACAATACACCCACACCCACACACAATACACACACACTACACACACACACTACACACACACACACCCACACACACACTACACCACACACACACACACACACACTACATACACACACTACATACACACACTACATACACACACTACACACACACTACACACACACACACACACTACACACACACTACACACACACACACTACATACACACACACACTACATACACACACACACACACACTACACACACACACTACACACACACACACACTACACACACACACTACACACACACACTACACATACACACTACACACACACACACTACACACACACACACTACACACACACACACACACTACACCACACACAATACACACACACACTATACACACACACACACTATACACACACTATACACACACTATGCGCACACACACACACAGCTAGATTTGTGTAGAAAGGTTATGAGAGTTGGTTTAGATGTAGAGCTGCTGTGATTATTATCAGTAAATTGATTTATTAAAGGTACTGTTTAATTTCTCCTTTAACGTAATTACTTGTCTTGTGATGTATTAAGTATGGAGTATCACAGGGTCACAGTATTGATATCGTATCGTACGGTGAGACACTTCACTATTTTTATTTATTTGTGTGTGTGTGTGTGTGTGTGTGTGTTAGGATCAGCTGGAGCACTCTAGAAGAGAGAACTCTGGTCTGCATGAGGGAGAACGGCAGCTCCATCTGAAGATCAGAACTCTGCAGAGCTGCCTGAAGTCTGAGAAAGAGGAGGTACTTCTGAAGGGTGGGGTCGGCACGGTGATGCTGTAGTCTGAGTAGTTTAGCGTTAGTCTGGTTTGATTAGCAGAAAATGAGTTAGGAGTGTTTGAGGTTATTATTTAGTTTTTTTTGGTTATAATTGTGGTGATTTCGGTGAGCAGGTGCAAAAACTTCAGAACATAATCGCCAGCCGTGCCACACAGTATACCCACGATGCCAAGCGCAAGGAGAGGGAGAGTGCCAAACTGAAGGAGAGGCTGAACCAGCTGCTGGTGGACAAGCGGGACAAAAAACTCAGTAATATACTAATTATACATACATAACACATACATACATACATACACACATACATACATACATACATACATAACACATACATACACACATACATACATACATACATACATACATACATAACACATACATACATAACATACATACATACATAACACATACATACACACATACATACATACATACACACATACATACATACATACATACATACATACATACATAACACATACATACATACATACATAACACATACACACATACATACACACATACATACATGACACATACATACATACATAACACATACATAACACATACATACACACATACATACATAACACATACATACACACATACATACATAACACATACATACACACATACATACATACATACATACATACATACATAACACATACATACACACATACATACATAACACATACATACATACACACATACATACATAACATACATACACACATACACACATACATACATACACACATACATACATACACACATACATACATACACACATACACACATACATACACACATACATACACACATACATACACACATACATACATAACATACATACATAACATACATACATAACATACATACATAACATACATACATAACATACATACATAACACATACATACACACATACATACACACATACATACACACATACATACACACATACATACATACATAACACATACATACATACATACATACATAGCACATATATACATACATACATACACACATACATACACACATACATACATAACATACATACATAACATACATACATAGCACATATATACATACATACATACACACATACATACACACATACATACATAACATACATACATACATACATACATACACACATACATACATACATAGCACATATATACATACATACTAGGGTTGTCACGATCTCGATATTTTATCGAAATCGAATCGAAATGAGGTCACGATCTCGAGTATCGAAGTCAAAAAGAGGATCGACGATCCCTCCCGCGCGCGCTACGCAAATAGCGCAGCGCGCTACGCAAATGGCGCGGCACCAACACAGCGCATCCTATTCATTTAAATAGAGATAGGCACTGCATGAGCGCAGTCGGCGGGAGTGTGATCACTGTTTTTATCTGTCCAACGGGGGAGGGGGGGCGGGGGTTGGGCGCGCAGGTTTTGTATCTGTATCTAACGGAGGGGTGGGTGCGCGCAGGTGAGAGCGTGTGAACTCGCTGAAATGCGTGTGTCAGTGTGACTTGAGAACACTGACTATAGATCACAGTGAGGTGGATTAAAAATCTTAAACTTATAATTGACTACACCTGTTGCTTTCCATTGAATTAAAAAAACATCTTTCTCTCAGATAAAGTAAACACAAGCGTGTTTCTGACTAAAATAAAAGCTTTTCAGGAGAGATATAAGTTATGTGTAAATATTTATAAGACAATACCTGACAAAATCTGTTTTAATGACGTTAATAAACATCACTGTGACAGCGCTAGTCACAGTTTCACCACATCACTTATCTAACCAGCCTGTACTGATTTCTGCCCCCCAATAATGCTTTCAATAACCTCTAATAGTCTTCAGTAGCCTTTAAAAGACTTACCTGGCGGCCGTGGTGTGTCCACTAAACTCCGTAGTTATAAACATCCTGAGGTTAGCAGCGCGCTAACTGACCTGTTTATAATGTAATCCGAGCAGTGCCTCCGTGTCGGCTGTTCTAACCTGCTGCTGTTAGCTGCTTGGGCTGAAAGATGAACTGTAGTGAGCTGTATTATCCGGTTAGTGGGGTTAAAACCTTTATTTGTTTACAGAAACAGTAAAAACGGACTGGCTGAGCTCTGTAGCCCGTGGCTGGGCTGTACTGAAGTAGTGACTGAGTGAAGAGAGCGGGGCTTGTGCTGCTGCAGCTCCGACTAGTGGTTGGATGAAGAACTGCAGCTTCATGTAATGAGCAGTTTCACCAGCCATCCACACACAGCTCTGATAAACTGCTTGTTTTAATAGTGCACACTGTTGCTACCAAAAAAAGTCACTAGATGGCATTACCA
>NC_064415.1:110000-117500 GCF_023375975.1 Astyanax mexicanus
GATGATGATGGTGGTGATGGTGGTGGTGATGGTGGTGGTGATGGTGGTGGTGATGGTGGTGGTGATGATGATAGTGGTGGTGGTGGTGATTGTGGTGGTGATGGTGGTGGTGGTGATGATGATAGTGGTGGTGATGATGATAGTGGTGGTGGTGGTGGTGATGGTGGTGGTGATGATGGTGGTGATGGTGATGATGGTGGTGGTGATGACGGTGGTGATGATGGTGATGGTGGTGATGATGGTGGTGGTGATGACGGTGGTGGTGGTGGTGGTGGTGGTGGTGATGGTGGTGATGATGATGGTAATAATGGTGATGATAATGGTGATAATGCTGATGATGATGATGGTGATGATGGTGGTGGTGATAATGGTGATGATGATGGTAATAATGGTGATGATGATGGTAATAATGGTGATGATGATGATGATGATGATGATGGTGGTGATGGTGGTGATGGTGATGATGATGATAATGGTGATGATGATGATGATGATGATGGTGATGATGATGATGGTGGTGGTGATGGCGAGTTTGGCTCTGAACTTGTGCAGCAGCAGCTGAGCTCCCCGGGTGACGAGGACATGGCCGCTCTGCTGAACGACAGATACACGCTGGAGGAGAAGGAGCGTCTGAAGGAGGAGTGGAGGCTCTTCCAGGAGCAGAAGAGGAACTTCGAGAGAGAGAGGAAGAACTTCACCGAAGCTGCAATACGCCTCGGCCACGAGGTAACCAATCACACCCTCCCTCAACACTTGCTGTGTTTTAGCTTATTATTGTTATTATTATTATTATTATTGAATCTTTATTATTTGTTATTTATTAATGAATTTATAATTTTTTGGGTGTGTAGAGGAAAGCGTTTGAGGAGGATCGCGCCGTGTGGCTGAAGACCCAGTTTTTGAACATGACTCCGTTTGTGGACCGGAAGAGACCCGCGGTGTCGGAGTCTCGCAGTGCCTTTTCTATTAGTGAGTTTCAGACGAGATCAGATTTATTCTGATTTATTCGTGAGAGGTAATTAAATCCAGTATGAATCTGCTTTTTATAAACAGATACGGAGCCTGAAGCCAAAGTGCTGTCCACTCCAGCTGCCCCGAACAGAACCATCCAACACTCGGGATTTACCCCCAAAACACCTGCCCCAACTCACCTGCCCTCTACTGCCGAACTCTACCGCACCATTCAGCTCATCCCAGACTCCAGGTGGCGACGCACACTTACATATTCACCTGGGCTGGAGTCCTGGTTCAGCTCTGGGAGAGGGGTGGGGTCAGACGTGGGAGACGGGTGGGTGTTTGTAAGGGAGGGATTAAAGAGCTCAGTGGTGAAGAGGTTTGGGTTAGATATCAGGGATGTGGTTAGTTATATATCATGGTGGGGTTAAATATGAGTGGGTGTGGTTAGGTAGATATCAGGGGGTGGGGTTAAATATGAGCGTGTGTGGTTGGGTAGATATTGGAGGTGGGGTTAGATATGAATGGGTGTGGTTAGTTGGATATCAGGGGGTGGGGTTAGATATGAGTGGGTGTGGTTGGGTAGATATTGGGGGTGGGGTTAGTTGGATATCAGGGGTGGGGTTTGATAGATCTCAGGGGGTGGGGTTAGATATGAGTGGGTGTGGTTGAGTTATTGGGGGTGGGGTAAGTTGGATATCAGGGGGTGGGGTTAGGTAGATATTGGGGTGGGGTTAGATATGAATGGGTGGGGTTAGTTGGATATCAGGGGGTGGGGTTAGATATGAATGGGTGGGGTTAGTTGGATATCAGGGGTGGGGTTATATATGAGTGGGTGTGGTTAGGTAGATATTGGGGGTGGGGTTATATATGAGTGGGTGTGGTTAGGTAGATATTGGGGGTGGGGTTATATATGAGTGGGTGGGGTTAGGTAGATATTGGGGGTGGGGTTATATATGAGTGGGTGGGGTTAGGTAGATATTGGGGGTGGGGTTATATATGAGTGGGTGGGGTTAGGTAGATATTGGGGGTGGGGTTATATATGAGTGGGTGGGGTTAGGTAGATATTGGGGTGGGGTTATATATGAGTGGGTGGGGTTATATATGAGTGGGTGGGGTTATATATGAGTGGGTGGGGTTATATATGAGTGGGTGGGGTTATATATGAGTGGGTGGGGTTATTTAGATATTGGGATATTGAACTGTGTGTTTCTGCAGGACTCCGGGGAGGCGGGGGAGTAACGGCCTCCAGAGCGGCGACACTTTAACCAAATCCCGTCTGAGGAAAAGCGTCACCGACTGCAGCATCTTCTCCCTGCTGAGAGACGAGAACAGCGCCGCCTAGAGGCCCCGCAGTGTTCCTACCGTACACACTTCAGCTGTAGGATCTGGGGGCGGGAGATGGTAATGGGGGCGGGGTTTAATCCCGCAGTGGTGATGTTTACCTCCTGATGATTCTCTCTGATCATTAAGTGTCGCACAATCAGAACCAGCACTTTAATTAAAGACGCCAACAGTGTAAAATCATCACATTTCATCATTGCAGAGTTTTATATCATTCCTTTTATATTTAATAATAATCTAGAACAGAACTTATAATATTTTTCTGCCGTTGCTGTGTCGCTAAAGAGCCAATAGAGAACTAGTGGAGATCTTAATGCTGATTTTGTATGAATTATTATTTGAATGTTTGTAGTTGTGATTGTAGAAATTCTAAAGCTGTTTTTGTTGAGTGTATTTTTGTTTTTTTAGGACAGACTGGTGATTGTTGTCTGGTTTCCGTTATTTGTGTAGACGGGTGATGAATATTTTTGTGGTTGATCCACAGCCTGGTTTTTAGGGCCCAATTTCAGCTGCTGGAACAAATCAATGCAATAAAGTTTAAAGTAAATATTTAAAACTGTATTTACTGCGTTCTGTTTCTAATGATTCACACCAGGAGCTCCTGGTCTGTTTAAAAACCCACACACTTACACCAACATGGGACAGGAACAAGTATCGTATCCCATGACTTTTGGCATGTCCGTGTGTTATGAGATGATGTGTGACTGCAGGTCACCAGTTGAACATTTAAGAACGCTAAATACGCCTCATCATTTAGTTTAGATTAAAGAGAAAATATTATATAAAACTTATTTTGTGTTTTTTTTTTATATTTCCACTTGTGATTTTCTGCCCCATAAAAACTTCAGTCACCAAAAAAAATCATCCATCTGTTTTCTGTGAATCAGCTGAAAGAGTTTGGTGTAGGGAATCTTTTGTTTCTTTCAGCAGTTGGCTCCTCCCTTAATGTGACATCATTTTAAGAAAACCAACATAGAACCACCCTGGCTCCACCCCTCACCCATTAACCCCCACTAGAGCCCCGCCCACTAGATCAGTTGAAGAAAAGCCATTTGGGTCTGGTAGATTTGCTGGTTGAGAACCTCAGACAGAGCACAACAGAATTAGCCAGCAGACTTCGTCTGAGGGAGGGATCTGTAGCTGCTGTCTGCAGATGAGGAAGATGTAAGAACTTTCAAATAATACGTTTTGAGCTTCTGCCACAGTTAAGCATTAAATAGCTTGTTCGTGTTTTGCCATTTAGCATAAGATAATGTTAACGAGTGGTAAATGCTCAGTGTAACATAAGTAAGTTTTACATAAGAGTGCAGAGCGCTTAAACGGCTCGTTCTGATAGAGACTGAAACTGGTAAGAATAGAGGTGATGAGATATTTATCTTGTATACCAGAGTGATTTATGGTAAAGAACTTAATGAACATGTTTTGTGTAGAACATAGACCTACTGTATTCTAATTCATGTAAAATCATGTACAATATGTTTCCATTTAAATATTGATCAGATTTGATTTAAATTTCTTCCTGCATCCAGGGAAACTAAACTACTGATTTTAGGATTTGGTTGATTTACAGTGTGAGAGAGAGACACTTCTTCTGTTTAGAAGTGTTGAAAAATTACTGAGCTGAGCTAAGCTAAGCTAACTGGTTTTATTGAGGCTGAATTTGATTAGTGTTTGTGGAGCTTTTTATAAACTGCACTCAGTTTAGTGGTGAATTCAGGGGAGAATCTTGGGATTTGTAAACCACAGTATTTGACTTTAACAGTAGGTGTTTGAACTGCAGATACCTGTGAGAAGACCAGACTTACCACAACTGCTCTGAAATAGTGAACATATAATAGTGAGCATAGATTGGTCTAGAAAGGCCACACCCCTCCAGATGACTGCAGGACTTCTGATATACAGGTTGTATTAAATCAGTACAGACGCAGTTCAGTGAGATGGGTTTATTTCAGTAAGTGAACCGATACATGTTTAGTGTATTTTACAAAACAGAGACAGATCGTTACACATGACTGTTCGTACCGTAGTAGATCACTGTATGATTCTCTGTAGCACCTTTTAGGCTAAACATTGAAACTATTTTACTAGCACTGCTAACTTACGTCGCCCTCTAGCGCACGGAAAGCCGTAGTTCACGAACTGAAGATGAAGATTGAGTCGGAGGAGAGTTTACTGTGCTTTCAAAACTAACGGTTTAACCAGCAAGCCGTAAAATTTATATTTACTATTGTGTGCATCTGAAATGAACAGCACTGTTAAGACCTCTCAGTGGCGAACCTCTTGGCGAGCATCTTGGCGAACGTCTTCCTCGTCCTCCAGCTCATCTTCCTCATACTCCCCCATTTCATCAGCGGTGGCGTCCTGGTATTGCTGATATTCAGACACCAGGTCGTTCATGTTACTCTCGGCTTCAGTGAACTCCATCTCGTCCATGCCCTCGCCCGTGTACCAGTGCAGGAAGGCCTTGCGGCGGAACATGGCGGTAAACTGCTCCGAGATGCGGCGGAACAGCTCCTGGATGGCGGTGCTGTTCCCAATGAAGGTGGCGGACATCTTGAGGCCGCGGGGCGGGATATCGCAGACAGCCGTCTTGACGTTGTTAGGGATCCATTCCACGAAGTAGCTGCTGTTTTTGTTCTGAACACTCAACATCTGCTCGTCCACCTCCTTCATTGACATGCGGCCACGGAAGATGGCAGCAACGGTAAGGTAACGGCCGTGGCGTGGGTCACAGGCTGCCATCATGTTCTTTGCATCGAACATCTGCTGTGTCAGTTCTGGTACAGAGAGTGCACGGTACTGTTGGCTCCCCCTGCTGGTCAAAGGAGCGAAGCCAGGCATGAAGAAGTGAAGACGAGGGAAGGGCACCATGTTGACTGCTAGTTTACGCAGGTCTGCATTGAGTTGCCCTGGGAACCGCAGGCAGGTGGTGACTCCACTCATGGTGGCGGAAACGAGGTGGTTGAGGTCTCCGTATGTTGGGGTCGTCAGCTTGAGGGTGCGGAAGCAGATGTCGTAAAGAGCTTCATTGTCAATGCTGAAGGTTTCGTCCGTGTTCTCCACCAGCTGGTGGACGGACAGCGTGGCGTTGTAGGGCTCCACCACCGTGTCTGACACTTTAGGTGAGGGCATTACACTGAAGGTGTTCATAATCCGGTCCGGGTACTCTTCACGGATCTTGCTGATCAGCAGGGTGCCCATTCCTGAGCCAGTGCCACCACCCAGCGAGTGGGTCAGCTGGAAGCCCTGCAGGCAGTCGCAGTTCTCAGACTCCTTCCGCACCACATCTAGCACAGAGTCAACCAGCTCCGCCCCTTCTGTGTAGTGACCTTTGGCCCAGTTGTTTCCAGCCCCACTCTGACCTGAAAAAACCGATAACGAAAGAAACATCAGATCTAACATCTAAACACGGTCCACATTTCAGTCCATGTTATAGAAACAGTAAGACATGCATGTTGCCTTGCCTTGACCATAATGGCCAATGTTCAACTTCAATCACAAAATAACACGTTAAGTTAGCAGTGGTGGGCTGGTTTCTGTGGGTCTGAATCTCTATTGATGCACTAAATACTTAGTAACACTGAGGAACTCTAGCAGTACTGTAGTGTAAACTGTAGCATTAGCTCAGCTCCTGACTGCAGCACCACTGAATCCCCTGCTAACAGGCCTGAGCTGAAATTAGCTGAGTCACTCCTTCAGTCTCAGAGCCTCAATATCTGATGAACTCAGTTTTCACCTGCGGTCTGTTCACTCCAGCAGAGCTCAGACTGATCTGACCGTTCCCAGCGGTAATTAGCAAGAAACCTCTGCGCAGTGTAATCTAGACCAACCCGTCCACGCTGGGTCAGTGTAGCTGCAGGTTTTCAGTCCAGCAGAGCAGAAGCTCATGTGTTTAGCTGATAAAAGACTGAGGGACTAATTAAACTGTGTGATCAGGTTTATCTG
Organism: Astyanax mexicanus; assembly: GCF_023375975.1. Classification (NCBI taxonomy): domain Eukaryota; kingdom Metazoa; phylum Chordata; class Actinopteri; order Characiformes; family Acestrorhamphidae; genus Astyanax; species Astyanax mexicanus. Next base: position 116,244 of record NC_064415.1, read on the forward strand.
CTGGTAGTTTAGAATGTAAATCTGAAGCCGTAGTGGTGCAGTGTGGACGAGTTTGACTGTATTGCTGTAAATTATTAAAATCAACTCCTTAAACCTACCGAATACGAAGTTATCCGGCCTGAAGATTTGCCCAAATGGGCCGGAGCGAACGGAATCCATGGTACCAGGCTCCAGATCCACCAGGATGGCCCGAGGGACAAACTTACTGCCTGCGAGAGAAGAAAAGAGGGGTCAGGATGGTGATCAAACATCATATAGTATAAATTACCTCATTACTGGTTCAGAGTGATCAATACACCTCAGCCCTTTCATTTAGCAGGTGTTACTATGGTACAGCTCATGGTAGCAAAAAAAATGCCTGTTAATGCAGTGTTCATGATTACTACTCGATTATGGACCATTTTCCAGTTTCTAACTTTATTTGAAAATCGTCAACAGAAGCCTTGAGGCAAATTAGTTTTTGCTCTTCGCTGGTAATAAATCACCAAGAGTGAAAACCTGATTGGTGCGATCAGAGTGAACATTAGTGCCTCGCAAACCTCCAGCAACACGATGCTGATCTGCATCTTACTGCTGCTTCTGATATTTACCTTTGATAATCAGCAGTTTTATGGGATTGAGGAGGTTTAAGGAGGTTTGAGGGGGTTGAGGAGGTTTAAGGAGGGTTGAGATGGTTTAAGGAGGTTGAGGAGGTTTAAGGAGGTTTGAGGAGGTTTGTGGGGGTTGATGGGGTTGAGGAGGTTCAAGGAAGTTTCAGGGGTTAAGGAGGTTTAAGGAGGTTTGAGGGGGTTGAGGAGGTTTGTGGGGGTTGATGAGGTTTAAGGAGGTTTCAGGGGGTTAAGGAGGTTTGAGGGGGTTGAGGAGGTTTAAGGAGGTTTGAGGGGGTTGAGGAGGTTTAAGGAGGTTTGAGGAGGTTTAAGGAGGTTTGAGGGGGTTGAGGAGGTTTAAGGAGGTTTCAGGGGGTTGAGGAGGTTTAAGGAGGTTTCAGGGGGTTGAGGAGGTTTAAGGAGGGTTGATGGGGTTGAGGAGGTTTAAGGAGGGTTGATGGGGTTGAGGAGGTTTAAGGAGGGTTGATGGGGTTGACGGGGTTGAGGAGGTTTAAGGAGGTTTGAGGAGGTTTAAGGAGGTTTCAGGGGGTTGAGGAGGTTTAAGGAGGTTTGAGGGGGTTGAGGAGGTTTAAGGAGGTTTGAGGGGGTTGAGGAGGTTTGTGGGGGTTGATGAGGTTTAAGGAGGTTTCAGGGGGTTAAGGAGGTTTGA
>NC_064415.1:122500-132500 GCF_023375975.1 Astyanax mexicanus
AGCAGCCATGATCCTCTAAACACCAACAATCAGCAGCATGATCTCCTCTAAACACCAACAATCAGCAGCATGATCTCCTCTAAACACCAACAATCAGCAGCATGATCTCCTCTAAACACCAACAATCAGCAGCATGATCTCCTCTAAACACCAACAATCAGCAGCATGATCTCCTCTAAACACCAACAATCAGCAGCATGATCTCCTCTAAACACCAACAATCAGCAGCATGATCTCCTCTAAACACCAACAATCAGCAGCATGATCTCCTCTAAACACCAACAATCAGCAGCCATAAACATGAGCAGCTGCCAAGCACTCTGAATATTACTATAACTGATGGGACCGAGCAGCAGACAGAAGATCAGTGTTTTCAGGGGTGTTTTTTCCATTCCTTAATGAAATATTAAGAAATGGTCATAAAGAATGCTGAAGCACATCTAAAGGATCTGGAGAATATCAGACGTCATCTACTGTTTACTTAACTATTCACAGATATTTAAACCCTTTAACCCTCTAAACTTTTAGAACGTTGTTAGAACTGCTATTTGCACACCTTTCCCCAAAGGTGGTGGTGAATCTAGCACTAGAAAGTAAACATCCACCCCTGGATGGCGCTGTTTTATAGACATGCGTCCATCTTTATCTGTCTTCCTGGCCTTCTGGAATAATTTGGAGTAAGGCACTAACACCCCCTGCACACGGAGCCAGACTACAAATGCAGGTAGTTGGAATGAATTTCTGGACCTGGATTTTTCGTGTCTGTCTGGGTGAACATGGTCAGCTGTTTTTAGAATGGTAAGTATGTCAAACAAAAATTGGATCCAGTCAGATGAATTGATCTGGCAGTTCCTCAGCGGGGAAACCCTGTCTAAACTCCACACTGTTCCCTGGAAATACTTGTTTATGTGTTACTGGAGTTTTACACTAGAGGCTCCACTTGCTACAGTGACAACAACACATCATAAAGACGTGGAAAGCTTTTTGGTGTATGTTAGAGCTGGTAACTACTAAAATGTGCAGAATCCACTGACTCAGAATCTGTAGTTCTCTGAAACATATAACATAACTGCAAATATTTCATCATGCAGTGCTTTAATACACAATTTTAATGAGAATTTACATGAATGTAGATCAATGGAGTTCAACAACGAGGTACAATAAACATCCAAATGATGGTGGACATTTCCTCTGAAATCAGGGATATTTACAAGTGCCAATCATTCCAGAGAACACTGCTCCACCACCCTATAGACCAGTGTTGGGGAGCTTTATACCCCTCTAGCCCAACCCTGGCATTGGGCACCATGTCCTTAGGGTCATGTGACTACAGCTGATCCAGAGCACCCTGTTCTACTGTTCAGTGCTTTTGGATTTTTATGGAGATTATTCTTCTCTTAAACTCATCAATAAGGCTATATGGATACTTTTACAGTAACCACTACTGGTTCTTTTCCAAGTGAGACCAAACAACCAACCTGAAAAACTCTAGCAAAGGATTTGCTAAAAGAAAGTGAGAGACAGCAGACTTCCGATTAGTTTTATTAGTTATGTACACACACATATGCAGATGATTCATTTTCACTTTTTGCTTGTACACAACAAGTTCCACAGCGGGTTCTGTCTGGATCGCTCAGCCGTGCTCCGAGTGTTGCGGTACTGACCGTGGCGGCTGTAATTCATGCTTCAGCTGAAGCTACAGAACGACCAGCTGTGTATCAGGTAGCAGCACCCAGACAGAAGAGAAAAATGTCATGAATGCTGGTCCAGGGTCTTCTGTCAGCGCCGTCCTTCTCCAAAAACAGTGAGGTACCTCCATCAGCAGCTGCTTTTATTCAGCACCTCCGTCACGGTTGGGCCTGAAATACTCTGACTCTCCAGACACTGAAGCAACATTACTTCAATTTATTATTTTAATAATTACTGATCAATTCCCATGATAACATCCAGCTGGCTTTCGCCAAACAACGTTTTTTGTTAGTCTAAATATAAGAACTCTCGCGTTTCAATATGTGGAACGAAAAAGAGGATCATATAAATATTGATTATTGCTTCCTCAGCGGACGCAACCACATCTCCTCCTCCACTCCTGACCAAAGCGACAATACGCAGCTCCACAAATGAGAGATGACTCGCTATGTTTCACAACATCGTACTCGCTACTCACACTCATCTGTTCACATTTCATGTGTTCACAAGTTCACATTACTTGTTTATGTTTACATGCTTTGTTGGTGATAAAATGCCACTTACATTCGGAATCCGGTGTTTTCCTATTTTATCAAGCTTGTGCTCAGAGCTGTTTAGACCTGACCTTTAAACTACAACAGAAAACTACAGCCACGCCCACTGCCCCACCCAGAACCTGCCGGGTCAGAACTGCTCTTATTTCTGCAGAACTTTGTGTTTATTAATGACTGCAGACACCCAGAACTCGGCAGGGCTCTGTAAACAGACTGGGCCTTTGGGTCTAGAGGTTCGGAGCTACAGGATTGGAGCCCTAAACTATTAAGCAGATTCAAGAATAAAAGGGGTTTGAAAGTTCGAGTTCAGAGTTTGAAGTGTAATCTTCAGGAGTTTGGCTAAAAGTATTAAAGAATAGTTTATGTAAGAGTTAAAGGGACAAGAGAATCAGGAAAATCAAGAAATATTTGAACTGACCATTTAATTTTTTTGTCTGAGTGATTTTTATATACACCTGATTGAACAATCTTTAATTACCTATTTAACCAAGTTTACTTCAGTTAATACAGTATTGAGATGAACAGTGTCGGGATTCCCAGAGGGGATATGAGGAGGCCAGGTCAGCGAGGGCATGATGAAAATGGTATTTAGGCGAGAGGTTAGGGTTCAGTTAGTTGGGCTAGGGCATCAGTGTTGGAGTTGTGCTTTAAGGAGAATAGGCTAGGGGTGAGGGTGTAGGCGTGGGGTTAGCCCAGTTAAAAGCTCTAAAAGAGACTCTCTCTGAGGGTCTGTTGATTTAAAAGCAGTCTGATGGATTTTTTAACTTAGTGTCTGATCAGCTTTTCTGGTGGAAATCTCCATTAGATAACAAAGCACTTTTTAATGCAGCTAATAAGAACGTATTCCCGGGAATATGGAAACGGATGATCCATATCCTTTTTTTTTTCAGAAATTCACTTTATTAATCATTGAATAGAATTTAACTGTAAGATTCTGAGAAAGAAAGCTGCTATTGGCACTCTTCATGTTTGACCACAACAGGCTTTACTGGTCACTTTAAGAAGGCAGTTTTATTTCATATTCAGCAGACAGGAGTATCCAGACTGACCACTCGCAGGGAATTTCCAGTAATGTCCAGGTGGTCTGGGTATGATTGAAATTTGTGGAGGTCAGTCACCACAAGTACTAATCAGATAAAGAAGCAGCCTAATGCAGCGATTTACTGGCACTGGAGAACGATGTGTTGATGATCCAGCCTGGTTCCCTTTTGTTAGCAAATCCCTTTCTAGCATTGGCAACTCTGACCTGCACAAGTGGCTTTTGGGCTCATATTAGCCCCCCAGTGCTAAGCTGCCCTCCGGGACGAAGCACCAGCCGTGTAGGCCATCACGAGGACGCTACCTCATTGGCAGTGCTGCTGCTGCTGCTGGCAGGGAAGACCGCAGCTGGAGACAGACCAGAGTCAATGGGAGAGGAAACTGTGAGGTCCAATGTTACAGGGTCTCCAGCGGAGGGCACTGTTGGAGCTTCACTTAAAATGGCAGCACCCTCCGACGAAGGGGACAGGGTCTCTAAAAGGGTGGGGTCTAATATGCTGGGTGTTAACAGGAGAACATCAGAATCAATGGGTGAGGAAGAGGATGGAGGTGGAACAGGTTGAACATGCAGGGAGGAAGGAGCAGAGTGGAGTGAGTCTAAATCATTAACTAAATAAACCGGTGAGTCTGAAGGAGGGGGCAGGGCTATATTATTTAGGGCAATAGCAGCAGGGTCCACTGTGGGTGGGGGTAAAGGTGCAGGGAGCTCTGCACCGCAAAAGTCCACAGCGCCACCTGCTGGAACATCTACAGAGTCTGAGAGGTGATGGCTGTCAGTTTGACTGACGTCGGGTGGGGGAAAATCCTTTACAGCCCTGTTTACAATACTGTCCGTCTCAGGCTGTGATCTGCTGTCTGTTGAGAGGGCGGGGCTAATTCGAGGAGGAGGTGGAGTCCCTGTTGTATGCAAAATGTAGGGGGTGATTTCAGGGGTCTGAGCAGGGGAGTGGCCAGTTGGAAGAGGTGGAGATGTAGTCTCTGCGGGATGAGCAGGGTGGGAGGGGCTCTCTGGTGTAGATGGAGATGCGGTCTCGGATGTGTCTGCGGTCAGGGGACTGACCGGCGATGGGGGGGTGTGGGAGAGGGTGTGGACAGACAGCAGAGAGGGTGGGGTCTCTGAAGCAGCTGCAGAGTCCTGGGGCGGGACGTTGGCGATGAGATCAGGGAGTGATTCGTTGGTGCTGGGGTGGGCGGGGCTGGCGCTGAGGGGGGTGGAGGTGTGTGGGACCACGGTGAGCAGAGTGCCATCTGCAGGCTGCGTCTCCTTATGCAGCTTCATGAGGGAAAGCGGCATGGAGTCCGGCTCCCCGTCAGGTGGGATGGTCAGGTCTATGGCAGACGAGGCGGTGGACTCCATGGTGGACACTGCAGTGGCAGCGGCAGCATGCAAGGGCGTGTCCGTCACCTGCGCGTACTCACGGCTCTGGGCATGGGGCAGCAGGTGGCGCTGCTCAGCAGGTTTGCGCGGGGGCAGCAGCGGCTGCCGTGTGTAACTCTCGCCGTCGGCCAGCGTCTCTGGCAGTGGCTGGTAGCGAGTCTCGGGCAGCAGCAGGATGCAGATGATGCAGATCAGTGTGCAGCAGGCGAAGATCACGTGGTGCAGGAAGTAGCCCTTCTGGTTATGGAGCTCCATTATAGGAGCTGTTAATCTCCCAAAACCAGCACTTGCTAACACTAGACCCAGACCGCCACCCCTACAAAAACACAGAGAGTGATGTTAGCGTCCTGAGAGCAGTACTAACAGCAGACCCAGTCCACCGAGTGATGTTCATTATGGGGTCTAGTTACAGGTTAGTGTAGCATTCTGTCTAAAAGACATCACTTTAGTAAGGATAACAACTATCATCTAGCTGACTAGCCTACTGCTGACTAACTGTCTGTACACTAGCTTCCACAAGCAGAACATTCACTGACCTTACAATTATGTACCGGGTTTTTAGAGTAACTGACCACAGACTACAGCATGTAATTAAAGCTAATTAACCAGAATCCTGCCTGTTACAGTGCAGGTAGTGTAGGGTGTTGGAAGTGCAGGGTGTAGGGAGTGTGAGGGGTAGAGGTGGGAGTGCAGAGTGTCGGGAGTGCAGGTAGTGTGGGGGGGGGGTGTAGAGTGTGTATGGTGTGATTTGGCATGGGACTTTAAACGCTGATATTTAAAGATCACTATGTAAGAAGTGGATGAACTAAACGTGACAGAAAATTGTCAGCTTTGCTACAAACATTGCATCGGGTTCTGCAGGCTGAGTCTGAGCGAAGGCTTTCAGAGGAAGTTCTCACCTGATGACGGTGGGCGTGATTTCAGCACAGAAGAAAATGCTCAGATTGCTGACGGCGTGGGAGGAGAACATGCCGATGATGGAGAACGCCACAGAAAAGTTGGACTTAAGAGTGTCTGATCGCTCTGAGAGAGAGAAAGAGAGATTAAAAACAGATACAGTTATTCTGTGAGTCACTGTGATGAAGTGAATAGCCAAAGATCTGCAGACGGAGGTGAAATTAGTTAACTGTACCACAGAAACTTTCAGTAGGAGGGCTATCTGCCTATTGGCTAGTCGTGCTGGGCCATAAAAACACCCGACATCAGCCAGGAGATGGCGTGCAGCTCCCAGTCATGATTTGCACAGACAGAAACAACCGTGTCTGCACGGAACAGTACACCGAAAAAGAGCCAATTGTACAGTACTACTTCTCTGCTGTGATTGGGCAAGCCTGACCCTCAGCTGTGGGTCGGACCAGCGTTAAGAGAACCGTTTTGATCAGCTCCTCCTGTGTGGGTCAGTTTCAGCCCCACCGATACGCTCTGACAGAACCAGGCCGAGCTCATTTATCCAGGGGGAAGGGTGAAGAGCTCTTCACTCTCTGCATGTACTTATAGGTGAGTCAGGTTTCTTTTCTTCTTCTATTGTTTAATTGGTGACAATAGTCTGACTCAACTCTAACAAATTTTGGGTTCTCTTGTGGTTTGTGGCACTTGCTGTTTTGGTTTGGACCACACTGAAAAGTCACACTGGAGGACGAGCCCTGTTGCTAGGAAACTGTTGCTGGGCAACAGTATCACTCTAAATGAGCTGTTTAAGGTAATAAGTGTGTTGACCAGTCGGGGGAGTGTTATGACAAGTGAGGGGGCGGGGTTTATCACTTTATTAAAAACACCTGAGTTCCAGTTCACACTGTATACAAATACATCCCTCAGCTGTTAACGTTCTCTGAGCACCCGACATAAGTGTGTGTGTGTGTGTGTGTGTGTGTACTTTACCAATATTGAGCTGGACGCTGTATTTCCCCAAAACTGTTCATTAGAGGTAGAGAGAGAGAGAGAGAGAGAGAGAGAGGGAGGGACAGAGAAAAATCAATATTAAAATATGCATTACTAAATCTATATACATTCAGTTACTATAATGTAGCAGTTGATAGTGATGTAGTGTATGTTTACCCGTGTGAATATAATGGTGAAATATTAGAGGAAGATATTGATGAAAAGATTTGATGTGGAAATCCTTGCGGGGGGGGGGTGAGCATTATCCTGCTGAAAAATGCTGCTATCAGTTGGAAGTTCAGGGCTCAGCCCAGCTAATTTTAGGATTTTTTTTTAAACGGACAGATACTTGAAACAGCACTGTGTTCTCTGGCCGACACTGGGGAAAAACTTTTCTTTCCTTTTCAACCATATTTGCTGCATGGTGTTTTAACAATGTGCAGGAGGGGTGATCAATAGGGGTGGCCGAATGTCTCTGTATGAGGTGCTGCTCAGATTATTAATCACACCTGCAGTTTACAGTGTGAACTCTTCAGTCCAATCCAGGAACCTGGATTTTTCAATATAGACGATACAGTTTTAGTCTGTAGCCGTTAAGGATTCACATTTTGCTTCTCTCAGTCCAGTAATGCTGGTGTAAACTCTCAGCAGGAGTAACACTACCCACTAGTCTCTCAGAGCTTTTTAAAGAGCTGTGAGGGAAGCTCAGTGTTTAATCAGACCACACCTGTAATCATTTACATACTGTACCTGCCTGAGACAGTCAGTGTGTGTGTGTGTGTGTGTGTGTGTTTACTTACGGTTGAGCAGGCCGAGTTGCAGCAGTGATGCGAGAGCTGTGATGATCATGAACATGAGGAGACCCCCCCTGCGACCCATCAGCCCCACTGCTGGACACAGAGCCATGCAGGACGCCACGGCGATCCCTGCCATCGTATAATAATCTGCATAGAAGTTGTGGAACATGGTAACCTCCTCCGTGTCCGTATCCATCATACTGCGTGCAAAGCAGTAGTGAATCCCGTATCCCGTCAACCTGAGAAAGAGCATCACAGCACCTCATTTCAACAATTCGACTAAATTTATTGTCATTTTACATCACCTGATAAATCATGAGGAACAAAATTCCTGCAGTCCAGTTTACACCCAAAGAGCAATTATTAAAATAGATAAATATAAGAATAGGATAAAACAGAACAAAAAATAAAAAATATAAAACACATATCAAGATAAATACACAAAATATAAAGGAGTAGGGATATAGCAGGAATATGAAGTCCAGAGTGCATGATTGCGCTAACGTAGCACTAATAAATAAATGCATACAATATACCAGTCAGTGAAAGCACAGCTAATTAGATACCTGATATCAGCCCAAACAGGAGTGCTACCTGTAGCTAATCTCACTAGCTATTAAAATGTGCTGAATACATGAATCATCCAGACTCAGAGATGTTGGTTAGCATTGTTAGCTCTGTTGGCTATACAGCTATAAAGCTAATGTGTGAATAGCACCTCCCCCTTTGAGCTGATATTTGATTGGCTGAGGCAGTGTGACATTCATACAAAACAGACACTTACGAATTAACACAAAGCACCACAATGTTTTTCCAGAGGTTCCGGGTGCCGACCATCTTCACAATGCAGGTCTTCTTAGGTTTCTTTGGTTGCGCTTTGTGCAGCTCTGCAACCAAACACAGGACTGGTTAAACTGGACTCTGCTGGACCCTGCTGAACTGTGCTGGGCTTTGCTGAACCGTGCTGGACTGTGCTGGACTGTGCTAAACTGTGAGGAACCATTCTGATCTGTGCTGGACTGTGCTGAACCGTGCTGGACTGTGCTAAACTGTGCTGATCTGTGCTGGACCCTGCTGGACTGTGCTAAACTGTGCTGAACCGTGCTAAACTGTGCTGAACCATGCTGATCTGTGCTAGACCATGCTGGACTGTTCTAAACTGTGCTGGACTGTGCTAAACTGTGCTGACCTGTGCTGGACCCTGCTGGACTGTGCGAAACTGTGCTGAACCGTGCTGGACCCTGCTGGACTGTGCTAAACTGTGCTGATCTGTGCTGGACCCTGCTGGACTGTGCTAAACTGTGCTGAACCGTGCTAAACTGTGCTGAACCATGCTGATCTGTGCTAGACCATGCTGGACTGTTCTAAACTGTGCTGGACTGTGCTAAACTGTGCTGACCTGTGCTGGACCCTGCTGGACTGTGCGAAACTGTGCTGAACCGTGCTGGACCCTGCTGGACTGTGCTAAACTGTGCTGATCTGTGCTGGACCCTGCTGGACTGTGCTAAACTGTGCTGAACCGTGCTAAACTGTGCTGAACCATGCTGATCTGTGCTAGACCATGCTGGACTGTTCTAAACTGTGCTGAACTGTTCTAAACCGTGCTGGACTGTGCTGGTGTGTGTGCAAGTCTGTGAATGTGTGTGTGTGGATAGCAGCAGGTGAGCCAGGGTGAGGTGTTACCTGACAGCAGTTCGTCTGAGTCCAGGTTGGCTTTGTTTGTTTTGGCGATTCGCTCCACGATCCACTTCGCCCGGCAGTACTGCTGAGTCGCCAGCAGCCAGCGCAAAGACTCCGGGAAAAGCCTGATAGGAGGAGATGGACAGTTTACCTACCATAACACCACTGTAAATCACACCAAACTACCACAACACCACTGTAAACTACACCAAACTACCACAACACCACTGTAAACTACACTAATCTACCACAACACCACTGTAAACTACACCAAACTACCACAACACCACTGTAAACTACACCAAACTACCACAACACCACTGTAAACTACACTAAACTACCACAACACCACTGTAAACTACACCAAACTACCACAACACCACTGTAAACTACACCAAACTACCACAACACCACTGTAAACTACACTAATCTACCACAACACCACTGTAAACTACACCAAACTACCACAACACCACTGTAAACTACACTAATCTACCACAACACCACTGTAAACTACACCAAACTACCACAACACCACTGTAAACTACACTAATCTACCACAACACCACTGTAAACTACACCAAACTACCACAACACCACTGTAAACTACACCAAACTACCACAACACCACTGTAAACTACACCAAACTACCACAACACCACTGTAAATCACACCAAACTACCACAACACCACTGTAAACTACACCAAACTACCACAACACCACTGTAAACTACACTAATCTACCACAACACCACTGTAAACTACACCAAACTACCACAACACCACTGTAAACTACACCAAACTACCACAACACCACTGTAAACTACACTAAACTACCACAACACCACTGTAAACTACACCAAACTACCACAACACCACTGTAAACTACACCAAACTACCACAACACCACTGTAAACTACACTAATCTACCACAACACCACTGTAAACTACACCAAACTACCACAACACCACTGTAAACTACACCA
>NC_064415.1:137500-147500 GCF_023375975.1 Astyanax mexicanus
AAAAATCCAAATTTGTAGAACATATTCCCTTAGTTTGTGTGTGTTTTTTATTATTTATTATTGTTGATAGTGGCACACTCATTGACTAGAAATGTTAAAGTTGGCACTCCATGTGTCAAAGGTTGCCGACCCCTGCCCTACACATAAACACTGCTCCCTACACCCTGAACACTACACCCTGCTCCCTACACCCTGAACCTTACACCCTTAACACTACACACTGCTCCCCACACCCTAAACACTACACACTACACACTGCTCCCTACACACTACACCCTAAACCCTACACACTACACCCTACACATAAACACTGCTCCCTACACCCTAAACACTACACCCTGCTCCCTACACCCTGAACCTTACACCCTAAACACTACACACTGCTCCCTACACACTACACCCTAAACCCTACACACTACACCCTACACATAAACACTGCTCCCTACACCCTAAACCTTACACCCTAAACACTACACACTGCTCCCTACACACTACACCCTAAACCCTACACACTACACCCTACACATAAACACTGCTCCCTACACCCTAAACACTACACCCTGCTTCCTACACCCTGAACCTTACACCCTAAACACTACACCCTGCTCCCTACACCCTGAACCTTACACCCTAAACACTACACACTGCTCCCTACACATGAATACTGCTCCCTACACCCTACACATGAATACTGCTCCCTACACCCTGAACCCTACACATAAACACTGCTCCCTACACCCTACACCCTTAACACTACACACTGCTCCCCACACCCTAAACACTACACACTACACCCTGCTCCCCACACCCTAAACACTACACACTACACACTGCTCCCAACACCATAAACACTACACACCGCTCCCTACACCCTAAACCCTACGCACTGCTCCCTACACCCTAAACCCTACACACTGCTCCCCACACCCTAAACACTACACACTACACCCTGCTCCCCACACCCTAAACACTACACACTACACACTGCTCCCAACACCATAAACACTACACACCGCTCCCTACACCCTAAACCCTACGCACTGCTCCCTACACCCTGAACACTACACACTGCTCCCTACACCCTAAACGCTATACACCGCTCCCTACACCCTAAACACTACACACTGCTCCCTACACCCTAAACACTACACACCGCTCCCTACACCCTAAACCCTACGCACTGCTCCCTACACCATAAACACTACACACCGCTCCCTACACCCTAAACACTACACACTGCTCCCTACACCCTAAACACTACACACTGCTCCCTACACCCTGAACACTACACCCCGCTCCCTACACCCTAAACCCTACACACTGCTCCCTACACCCTGAACACTACACACACACACACACTATACACACACACACACACACACACACTATACACACACACACACACACACACACACACACACTATACACACACTCTGACCTGTTTCTCCATTTCCAAAACACACTCAGTTTGCTGGCCTTCATCTCTCCTTCCAAAACATGACCCACATTCTGAAACTGGGCAGTGCTACACACACACACACACAAACACACACACACACACCATTACACACACACACACACACACACACACAAACACACACACCATCACACACACATATATATATATATATATATATTACTAGCTAAACAGAACAAAACAGTAGCGTGAACATAATCATGAATTTAAGCTATCACAGAATTACCTGACAAAAATTCGTCTTAGAGAAAAATATCCAACCTCGTCTTTTACAGGACGTTTATTGATTTATCTACAGGACGATGTTAAAGCAGACGCTGCAGGTTATAAAGGCTGAGGAAGAGGAAGATCAGGTTTTACTCACTCAGGACGTAGAGAGACAGCGTAATTCCTGCCAGGAAAAATCCCTCGAAGAACCGCAGGGTGCTGAACATCGTCACGTCCACCGAGAACGCCACCGTCATGCCGAACACCAGCGTGAAGAACACCGAAATTATCAACACCAGGTGGCGCCCAAACCTGTTAACATGGCAAACAATCAATAATCAATAACTTAATAAATACATCAATAAATCAATAATTAAATCAATTTGCAGACAGAAAAAAATCGCTGGTCATTTTTTAGTTCATTTGGCTCCAGTTTGAACCTTATAACCAAATAGTCGCTTCCATCCGGACTGAGCGCCGAAAATCACAAAACCCCAGAGTATAATATGTGACCACATCCATGGAGTATAAATCATATTCAGCCCAGATCTACAGGACCAATTCTACAGGACCAATTCTACAGGACCATTTCTACAGGACCATTTCTACAGGACTAATTCTACAGGACCATTTCTACAGGATTAATTCTACAGGGCCAATTCTACAGGACCAATTCTACAGGACCAATTCTACAGGATTAATTCTACAGGACCAATTCTACAGGACTAATTCTACAGGACCATTTCTACAGGATTAATTCTACAGGACCAATTCTACAGGACCAATTCTACAGGATTAATTCTACAGGATTAATTCTACAGGGCCAATTCTACAGGACCATTTCTACAGGACTAATTCTATAGGATTAATTCTACAGGACTAATTTTACAGGATTAATTTTACAGGACCAATTCTACAGGACCATTTCTACAGGACTAATTGTACAGGATTAATTCTACAGGATCAATTCTACAGGACCAATTCTACAGGACCATTTATACAGGACTAATTTTACAGGATTAATTCTACAGGACCAATTCTACAGGACCAATTCTACAGGACCAATTCTACAGGACCATTTCTACAGGACTAATTTTACAGGATTAATTTTACAGGACCAATTCTACAGGACCATTTATACAGGACTAATTTTACAGGACCAATTCTACAGGACTAATTCTACAGGACTAATTCTACAGGACCAATTCTACAGGACCATTTCTACAGGACTAATTTTACAGGATTAATTCTACAGGATCAATTCTACAGGACCAATTCTACAGGACCATTTATACAGGACTAATTTTACAGGATTAATTCTACAGGACCAATTCTACAGGATTAATTCTACAGGACCAATTCTACAGGACCATTTCTACAGGACCATTTCTACAGGACTAATTCTACAGGATTAATTCTACAGGACCAATTCTAGTAGACCAATTCTACAGGACCAATTCTACAGGACCATTTCTACAGGACTAATTTTACAGGATTAATTCTACAGGACCAATGCTGAGTCTCGGTCAGGACACGACCCGGGACAGTCCTGGCGCTGGATATGGGTTAAGTGTTATTTCCTGCATTTCGAGGTCAGTCCTGAGTTCAGGACCGTTTATCTCCTGAAGTCTGATCTGATTATACTTTTATTTCCCACATTTATCAGATTTACTCACCAGTCAGCCAGAACCCCCAGAACCAGGTAGCCGAAGATGGATCCCACCAGCAGGGAGAACTTAGCGATGTGGACCTTCCACTCCGAATCACACACCAGATTCCACTGTGGAGAAACAGGAAACAAATCTGAACAAATAAAATAAAAAACTAAACAGGAACTTTAATACTGAGATCAGAAATTACAGATAATCAAAATCAAAAACTATAAACAATCAGATTCAGTTTAAGACCCAACAACAGAAAACAACACGATACAACCACATCACTACTATCCTACACCTCTGAGGCCATAAATCCTCACAACCCGAATCCACCCGTCACTCTCCACCCGTCACTCTCCACCCGTCACTCTCCACCCGTCACTCTCCACTTTCATTGGCCTAAAGGAACATTATGATGTAATATAAGTATAATGGCCCACACAGAAATGTAAACCGGTGGTCCTGTGGCTGGTCCTGTGGCTGGTCCTGTGGCTGGTCCTGTGGCTGGTCCTGTGGCTGGTCCTGTGGCTGGTGTTCCTCAGCGGTATCTAATCTCTCTCCTCCAAATCAAAAACACTCTGAGTGCAGAACCATGAATCTCAGAACCTTTGTTACGGAACACAAGGAACCGGAACAGAGTTCCAGCAGCAGAACCGGAGGAACCACAGGTAATAATATCTACACCAGATATCTCTACAGGGTTAGCATTAGCACTCACATTAGCATTAGCACTCACGTTAGCATTAGCATGTGTGCTGCAGGCCTGCTGGGAGGGTGAAGGAGTTCAGACTGAGCTCAGCTGGATCAGAACCCCCACCGCTCCCCCAGCTGCCCCAGTAAACCACACCCCCATAACACACTTCAGATGTCGACACTACAGTCGTGCACGAGGGTGAATTATCTCCCACATTTCAGCAGATATTTTATTACAGTATCATGAGAATCACAGTGGAACTGAAACTGTGATAAAATTTAGAGTAATTATTGTTCAGCTTCTATTTTAACATATATTTACTGTCCTCTAAAAATAACTCAAACATTACTGTCTGAATATCATTTAGTAAACAGGTTGAAATTGTGCACAGTCTGAATATTTTGTGTGGTCACTATTATTATTCTGCATAGAATCTCCTTTATCTAAAGTGTCTAGTCTAGTGTCTAGTGTCTAGCCTAGAGAGTACAAAAAGATGGCGGCGCGTGCACACGCTGCGGCTTCTCGCTCTCCCGAGGATACAGCGCTTTCGTGTTTTTTGTCCTGTTTTTGTACGTCTTTGTCGTGCGTTCACGTCCTGAAACGCACCTACAGCCGTGAGTTTCTGCTGGAAGCCGGTAGAAACTCACTTTTGGATTTAAACCGCGATCTCCGAGAAGAGCTGCGAGCCTGCGGCGTGCTCCGGACACCCGCACCCCCACCGACCCCCACCGCTGCAGCTCGCCCACAATGGAAGCGCCACAGGCGGCGGGAGAGACGGCAGAAGCGCGGTAAGCGGGGAGGTATCCGAGCGAGGCTAGCAGCTAGCCCACACAAGCCAGCTATCCCCACCATGCTTTTGGCGAATGTAAGATCGTTGGACAATAAACTGGACTACATCCGCTTACTTCAGTCAACTCAGAAGACCGTGAGAGACTGTTGTGTTTATATTTTCACGGAAACTTGGCTCAACAACAGCGTCCCGGACCACGCCGTTCAGCTGGAGAGGCTAACATGCTATCGGGCGGGCCGCGCGCTAGCTGACGGAGGTAAGAGCCGCGGCGGCGGACTCTGTGTTTACATCAGCGATGTTGTGGTCAGTAAACGTTGTTGTGGTCAGTAAACACTGCTCACCGGTAGTGGAACTGATGATTATCAAATGCCGTCCGTTCTATCTACCGAGAGATTTCTCCGCCGTGCTGATCGCTGCTGTTTACATCCCTCCGACCTCCAACAACAGCGTGAGGAGTGAAGCACTGAATGAACTGTACCAGTACATCAGTGAGCAGCAGACAGCACACCCAGATGCTTTTCTCATTCTGGCTGGAGATTTCAACCATGCAGACCCAAAGAGTGTGTTTTCTGGACTTTTTAAACACATAGACTTTCCAACCAGGGGAAACAACACTTTGGACCAGGTCTTTACTACAAAAAGAGGGGCTTACAGAGCCTCCCCCCTCCCCCACCTCGGAGCGTCTGACCACCTCACCATTATGCTAATGCCAGCTTACAGACCACTGGTTAAAGTCACCAAACCAGTTCTGAAGCAGGTACGAGTGTGGCCAGAGGGTTCCTCAGAGGCACTTCAGGACTGTTTCAGCACAACAGACTGGAACATGTTTAGAGAGGCTGCCACCCACAACAACTCCACGGACATTCAGGAGTACACAGAAACTGTCTCTGCCTACATCACCAAGTGCATTGATGATGTAACCGACCTCAAGACCGTCACTGTTCGGGCTAATCAGAAGCCATGGCTGACAGGAGAGGACCACAAGCTCCTGAAGGCTAGAAATGCAGCCTTCACAGCTGGAGACCAGGCAGGCCTGAGGACAGCCAGGGCCAACCTGTCCCGCGGCATCAGGAAAGCTAAGAGGCAGTACTCCAAGAAGATATCCCAACGCTTCAGCGACAGCAGAGACACACGGAACCTGTGGCAAGGGATTCAGTCTATCACAGGCTACAAACCCCATCCACAGACCTGCAACAGCGATACATCTCTGCTGAACGACCTGAATGGATTCTTCGCAAGGTTCGAGCCACTCAACAACACACCCGCCCAGAAATCCATCCCTCCTCCTGGTGACCAGGTGCTAACGCTGTCCCCAGACAGTGTGAGGAGAGCATTCAGCAGGATCAATGCTCGAAAATCTCCTGGACCTGACAACATTCCTGGTCGTGTGCTGAAGGACTGTGCCTGGGAACTCGCAGAGGTTTATACGGACATCTACAACACCTCTCTGAGTCAGGCGGTGGTTCCCACATGCTTCAAAGCCACCACCATCATCCCTGTCCCTAAGAAGGCATCGCCATCCTGTCTCAACGACTATCGTCCGGTTGCACTCACCCCCATCCTCATGAAGTGCTTCGAACGACTAGTCATGCACCATATCAAGTCTTCACTCCCCTTCTCCCTGGACCCCTACCAGTTTGCATATCGGTCAAATCGCTCGACCGATGATGCCATCTCCACTGTTCTCCACTCAGCCCTCACACACCTGGACAAGAAAGACACCTACGTCAGAATGCTGTTTGTTGACTTCAGTTCAGCATTCAACACAATCATCCCCCAACAGCTCATACACAAACTGGACAGTCTGGGGCTGAGCACTTCCCTGTGCAACTGGCTGTTGGACTTCCTGACTGGTAGACCACAGGCAGTGCGGGTTGGCAGCAACACATCCAGCATCACCACACTGAACACAGGGGCTCCCCAAGGATGTGTACTGAGCCCCCTCCTGTTCACTCTGCTGACCCACGACTGCACACCAGAACACACCTCCAACCTCTTCGTCAAGTTTGCGGATGACACGACGGTGGTGGGTCTCATCAGCAACAACGATGAGTCACACTACAGGAGCGAGGTGAGCCGCCTGGCCTCCTGGTGCAAACACAACAATCTCTCTCTGAACACAGAGAAGACCAAGGAGATTGTTGTGGACTTCAGGAGAACTCACACACTGCACACCCCTCTGTTCATCAACGGAACTGCTGCGGAGAGGGTGAGCAGCACCGAGTTCCTGGGTGTGCACGTCACAGAGGACCTCTCCTGGAGCACCAACTCAGCGTCACTGGCCAGGAAGGCAAATCAGCGTCTCTACTTTCTCCGCAAGCTGAGAAGAGCTGGAGTCCCCACCCCCATCATGACCACCTTCTACAGAGGGGCCATCGAGAGCATACTGACCAGCTGTTTCACCGTGTGGTACGGGGCCTGCACAGCATCCTGCCGCAGGACCCTCCAGCGCATCGTGAGAGCAGCTGAGAAGATCGTTGGCACCTCTCTCCCCTCCCTTCAGGACCTGTACAGCTCCCGCCTCACGCGGAAAGCCCTCCGTCTGGCAGGAGATCCCTCCCACCCACTACACAGCTTCTTCAGCCTGCTGCCATCAGGGAGAAGACTGCGGAGTCTCGGGTCTAGGACCAGCAGACTGCGAGACAGCCCCATCCATCAGGCTGTGAGGATGCTGAACTCTCTTCCCGCACTACCCCCCATCCCAATCCTGCCCACAGCACACCCACTCTCATCATCCTGACCCCACATCCTCCCACCAACACAGTACTGAAACTCTGCACTAGAACTAGGGCTGTGACGATAATTTTATTACCGCAATACCGCGGTTATGGGACGTCACCGCGGTGATGAGCTCATTACCGTCATTACCGCATTTTTTTATGGCTGTCAAATCTGATTGACTGCGTTTTGAGCGGTAGTAAAATGCTCCATATAAGCACAACTGTGGTGAATTCAGTATTAATATGTCAAGTGTAAGTCCTACACTATAGGGCTGTGCAATATATCAAATATATTTTGATCGCGATAGATATTGGTGTCAAACGATCTCAAAATTCATAATATCGAATATAAAATTTTTTGTCATTTATCTCTGCTGCCGCTGCACTGGCGCGGCGGCGAATGGGTTAAGCAAAACGCGGTGCGTGGTACTCATTGAGGTCCTGCTCACTTCGTCTCCATTGAGGCTGCTGAAGAGAGTGAAGATTAGCAGCACTAATATTGGCTCGGAAATGGAAGCTACAGGGCAGGCTCAGTAAGTTGAGAAAAAAGGAAGAAAAAGACTCAGAACAGAAGAGAATCCTCTGCAAGTTTTGCCGGAAAGTGGTGTCTGCACCTCTCGCCAACACATCAAACTAATTCACCCACCATAAGGTAAACCATAGAGCCATGTAAGGTGTTCCGTGGTCACATTTTGAGAAAGTAAAATATATTAATTCATTGTCTGGCTGCTGGCTGTTCTGCGTGAGCACCGCGGAGAACGCGCAGCATTGCGCCTCAGTCTTGGTAAAAATAGTAAGGTTGGTTGAAGTGTAGTTCAAACAGCAAAGCAATGATATTAAACTATAACCACCATCTTTACTGAAATGTTGTTATCTGACCAAGTCTGAGGTAAAATGCGCTGCGCCTTGTCTCTTTCACAGCACGCGGAACTGAGTTCAGAACCGCTACAAATATAACCATATAAAACTCAGTTCAGATAAATAAACTTCAGATGAGTAAGGACACGTAAAGTGAAACAAAAATTGTCAAACATAAAGGACAGGTTTCTATTATTTTAAAATGGAACTAATGTCTTTTTTTTGGTCGGTTGTCTCTTGCGAGCCGATTTCTTAACGTCACGACATTTTAATCAACATATTATATGACGCGGGTCCCGTCAGGATATCTTGCGGCACAGACAGAACTGAATTGTTATTGGCGGGAACAGGAGTTTAATCAATCCAGAGGATGTGGGAGCACATTAATAAATAGTTAAGAAAATTGTAATAATCACGCAGTGAAATCTCATGCACGCAACAAAAAAACCCTAAGCACA
The DNA here is from genome assembly GCF_023375975.1 of Astyanax mexicanus. Classification (NCBI taxonomy): domain Eukaryota; kingdom Metazoa; phylum Chordata; class Actinopteri; order Characiformes; family Acestrorhamphidae; genus Astyanax; species Astyanax mexicanus. Next base: position 146,363 of record NC_064415.1, read on the forward strand.
AAAAAGGAGCGGAGAATGGACCGACACGCGCACACACACACCGATTTTTTTTTTGTAATGTGGTAAGAAACGTGACCGCACTATTCAGCGCGGTTTTAATAAATATTTTTTGTTAATTTTAAGCACTAAATGTAATTTATTAAATTTATTTAGGACCGCGGGGCAGGTGCGGCAAAACTGTGTATGTGGCGGGCTGATGCGGGATTAAAAGAAGGTTTTTTTTTGCGGAACGGTAACGGGACAAAAAAGAAATGATGTCTGAATTAATTTCCTCCAATCGAATATAATTTAACATGGTTTAAGAATATAAAATAATTTATAAACAAACGAAATATTTAATATTGAGCTAATAGCCCAAGTGCAAAAATACAAAATCTGTAATACTCTGCACTGCACAATTCAAACGAAATAGCCGTAACGCAGCTGCGCTCCTGCCCTGCGATGCAGCCGAAGCCTGGTGTGAGGCAGCAGAAATTCTGGGGTGAAAACTACATAACTACACAACATAAGGAGACATAATGCACTCCAAATATTCAGGAGGGAAGTGAAATAAATGATACTGTACAGATATAATCTGTATCTAGTAGATATTTAATGAGAAATAAGAAGAGTGTGAATAAAAAAAAAAACAGACGCCTATCACAGACTTCTTGAGCCCGAACGCCCGAGGAAAGGGGTGAGAAATATATTTTTTTCGGGGCCGGGGGTCAGTGGAAAATGTTGCTGTGGATTAATTCGTCTTTTTTTTTTTTTAAACGAATATTAGAATATTCGCTACCAATTACTGCCGAATATCCTGAGCTCAAAACCGCTATTCGGGCCAGCCCTAAAATAGATCTATGGATGGAGAAGGGGGAGGCGGACAAGCTCCTCCTTCAAAAAGTCTGCTCGGAAAAAGACAGGTTAGCTGTACAATGACGAATTATACAGGCAGCATATGTTCACTTGTTATGCTGTATTTATGGTTTATGTAGAGGTTGTGTGTAGGCTGTATGGTTTGAAGAATAAAGATTTGTTACCAATAAATTTGTGGTGATTTTTTTTTTTTTTTGGGGGGGTGTTTTGGGGTCTCGCGGTTAACCGCAATATCGCGGTGATGCGTCAGTTTTTTACCGCGGTTATAAAAAATCAATACCGC